>NC_079229.1:24903124-25203124 GCF_029633865.1 Lampris incognitus
TATCTATCTATCTATCTATCTATCTATCTATCTATCTATCTATGCACATTCCACTAGGTGCTGTGCAATGATGAAATGTGATTCATATAGTTGAAGAGCAACCTGCCCAAGCTAGGAAGCTTGGAAATGGATGCAGGTATGATAACAGCTCGTGGTTTGGAACGTAACCCGCTCCGATTACATAAACAGTATCCCCAATCCAATTCCTCCTAATGTATCATCTGTGCTCAGTTTGTGTATTTTTGGATTCCCATCTGTAGAGATGCCTGTCAGGCACAGAAAGGGGACAGAAAAGGTTATGGTGCTTTGCTTTTGTAGCAGGGAACTGCAACGCTATTATTCACCCATCAAATGGGTTTTACAAGAAACCCACCCAATGCAATCTGAACGCCTTTATGCCAAAACTTGTGTGTGTGTCTGTGTGTGTGTCTGTGAGTCTATGTCTGCATTTCTTTTTGTGTCTGAGTGCTAAAGAGTATCATTTTCCCTGCAAAAGTACTTCATATCAAGACAGTGTATACATTATACATTTCCATTAAAGCGATCTAATCTAATAACCTACCAGTAACCTGATGGGAGAGCTGCTGTGCCATTCACCAGACAGCTCAAGATTCTCCATGGGGAGTTAGAAAACAAAGCATGTGCAAGTACGTGTCTGTGAATGTTCTCATTCATCCAGGTCATGGTTATCCAAAAGAGTTGAATCAAGTGCAACTGGACTTGGTATATATCCGTGAAGACGTTTCGCCTCTCATCCAAGAGGCGAAACTCCCTCCTTCCAACCTAATCATGGAGGAAAGGAAAGCCGTGACAGCCCTGAGCAAGGACGAAAACATCACTATCCTTCCAGCAGATAAGGGGAGATGCACGGTTATCCTCAACACAACAGACTACCACGCCCAGATCACGTCATTACTCAGCGACACCGACACCTATGAACCTCTGAGACGCGATCCCACTAGTGGTTACAAGAGGAGAATAATAGAGTACCTACAGAAACCACAGAAAGGAGGAACCATTGATCGGATACAATACCACCATCTCTACCCACAAGATAACATTCCATGCATATATGGACTCCTTAAGATCCATAAAGATGGAACCCCCCTCAGGCCCATCAGCAGCAGCATAAACTCGGTCACGTACAACATTGCCAAAGATATAGCCAACATCTTGACCCCTTTAGTGGGCGAAACACCTCACCATATCCAAAACTCCATTGACTGCGTGGACAAGGTCCAAGGCGTAAAACTGGAACCGGATGAAACCATGGTATCCTAGGACATGACCTCGTTATTCACCTGCATCCCAACCATGGAGGCTTTGGAAACGGTGAGGCAACGTTTGCTACGGGACGACGCTCTCCACAATAGGACCAACCTCAGCCCAGACCAGATTTGCCAACTACTGGACCTTTGCCTGAACACTACATATTTCCAATTCAGGGGCCAGTTTTACAGACAGAAACATGGCTGTGCAATGGGCTCACCAGTATCACCCATTGTGGCCAACTTATATATGGAAGAGGTAGAACACAGGGCCCTGAACTCCTTCAGAGGAACACCTCCGAGCCACTGGTTCAGATATGTGGATGACACATGGGTCAAAATCCAAACACAAGAGGTGCAAGCGTTTACCTAACACATCAACTCAGTGGACAAGAACATTAAGTTCACAAGGGAAGACGTAAAGAACAACAGTTTGCCCTTCTTGGACTGTGGCGTCCACATTGGGGAAGACAGGAGCCTCCACATTGGGGTTTACAGGAAACCTACACACACAGACCAATATCTACTTTTTGACTCACACCATCCTCTGGAACACAAACTGGGCGTCATCAGAACTCTGCAACACAGAGCTGACAATGTGCCCAGCAGCACTCAGGCCCAACGAGAAGAACACAAACACCTGAGGGAAGCTCTAAAAACCTGCGGCTACCCCAGTTGGACCTTTGTGAAAACTGCAACACGTTCCAAAAAGACCACCCAGGTGAGCGACGAGGAGAAAAGGAACAGAAGGAATAACATAGTCATCCCGTATGTTTCTGGGGTCTCCGAGAAACTCGGGAGAATTTTCAACAAACACCGCATCCCGGTATACTTCAAACCCAGCAACACACTCCGACAAAGACTGGTTCATTCCAAAGACCGTGTACCACACACCCGGAAAAGCAATCTGGTGTATGCTGTACAATGCAATGAGGATTGCACTGACCTATACATAGGAGAAACCAAACAACCACTACACAAACGGATGGCCCAACACAGAAGGCCAAACTCCTCAGGACAAGACTCAGCAGTCTATCTACACCTAAAGGAGAAGACACACTCCTTCGAGGACAGCAATGTACACATTTTGGACAGAGAACATAGATGGTTTGAAAGAGGGGTGAAGGAAGCCATCTAAGCGAAACTGGAAAAACCATCCCTCAACAGAGGAGGAGGTCTGCGACACCACCTATCTCCCACTTACAATGCCGTCCTCTCATCTCTACCCAGGAGACTCAAGAAGCCTAGCCTCCAAGAACAACAGTCGGTCACTAACGGCTCCAACGACTCTCATGACCACTGAACAATGAAGTCGAAACTAACACCCCCAACGACCATCGCTGCTAAACAAATGCAAATCAATAACTCCGATAACAACGGGCGCGGCCATAACATCGGTACACAAAAGAGCCACTCATATCAATAGCTCTGACAACGACTCCTAGAGGATAAATTCTGAGTTTCATCACCAGCCAGTCAGACTAGCTTGGTCTAATCAGAAAGGCACGAACTGAGGAAGCCTCTTGGATGAGAGGTGAAACGTCTTCACGGATATATACCAAGTCCAGTTGCACTTGATTCAACTCCTCTGGATATGTGCAAGTATGAATGCCGATGGCAAAAAGCAATCTACAAAATAAATATATCAAACATCAAATATTTGTTACGAAAGAGATGACATATGACAGCTGAGCATGCATGGAAAAACAAGACAGTGGTGCACGCATAAATATCCACACACAATGAGAAATATGTCATCCTCTCCCAAATTTAGCCATGGAGAACTATAATGGCACTGAGAGTCATGTCATACTATATGATCAGTGGGCCTCCACTTTACAGTAAGTGAGTGGTTCATCACTTGCTCAGCTGCTGAATGGTGTTGCATGATGGATTACTGCCGTCTGCTGTTTGCCAGTCAGTGGCGGATAAAGTTGGAGTACTTCACAAGGCTGCACCTGACCTGTCTATCTCCATGCAGAGGAGGTTGCACAGCGGTAATGACACTGGATCCTGAGGAGTCATGAGTTGCGCTCTTCATGAGCACTGGGACATTTTGCACACAATGACAGTAAGGGAGGTCGCCACCCGTATGAGTGCCTGACTGATCTTATTAGTATACACTTATGTGAGAAACAGAAGGATGCCCGTCTCAGTGTGTGTGTGTGTGTGTGTGTGTGTGTGTGTGTGTGTGTGTGTGTGTGTGTGTGTGTGTGTGTGTGTGTGTGTGTGCGTGTACGTCACAGGAGAGACGAATGTGCCGTGAGACAAAACAAAGCATAGTAAAGATAGCACAGCCTCGCTTATATACTTACAAACTGATACAGCCTGGGGAAATAGCTCTCCGTACCCATTCAATATCATGAAACAATTCAAGATTTAAAGGCCTATTTGCCAAATATTTCACATACAAGTACAACGAGCAGTGAAATTATTACTGGCAACTCTGAAATTGTGCAAGAAAAAGAAGTAGAACACAAGTAAATAGGACTAAAATGTAGAGTATACGGAAGGCTTTCTGCGATAAATATCCATGTGCAAATGTGCAAATAATATACAAATGTGCTTCATAGTCTGTATGAAGGACAACATGTTGATTTGTATATTTGTATAGCTATGCATTGTGCAAAAGACATTGCAGTGTCAGTCCTACCACAGTCCTATCAAAGTCCTGCAGGCTCTAGGCTGGTTGTTATGGCTTCGGTAATGAAGAAAACTCTTTACTCAGTCATGTGAATGCACAAAACTCCATAATCTGCAAAATGGTGGCTCATTACATTACTTCCAGGATGTCTTATCAGTTAATAATTCACACCGATTCTGATTCAAATCCAACCATGTATCTCAGTATCGTATTCCTAGAGTCTCACATTGAAATGACAGTGTGTCTGACACGGCTCCATTGACATAAAGCAGCCATTAAAATAGTCTATCCTTGTCCTCACAGGACTGCACTTGCACAGAACTGACCTATAATATCGACTCCTTGAGACAGTGCTAAATATAGTACTGAATGCCTGTTTCCTGGGGCTCCTTGCAGGGCCCTAACGACTGTCGGCTCACCTCCAGAAAAGCATAACTTAATATCACTGCAGTGCCATCTTGAGATAATTCTAAATGATCTCTTTAACCACAACCCCTGTTTTGGTTTCAAAACAAGGCCCTTCTGCTTTGAAGAGGAATGGGGTCTGTAAATATAAAACGGTGGAGATCAGAGGTGTGCCCGGAAGGACGATGTTTTGAAGACAGGGTATTTAAAGATCAGACATGATATGATGTGTCTGGTGCAGATATCTGGGAAATCTCTGTGGTACATGCCATGTTGCGCGGCAAGGGTCAACTTTGTGACGAGCATCAAGTACACTTGAAGAGAAGATCAGGTTACAGACGAAAGGGAAAGACAGAATGATAAGTTGTTTTCTCTCTACCAGGAGACATCCAACATGACACCCATGCTCATCAGTCTGACTCATTAGTAATTTATTAGGCTGGATCCAGAGTGCATTTCAGCAAGAGAGCGTATGGGAAGGGCAAATATTTTCTCCTCAACCACTTGACCAAACTTCTAAAGCGTGCTTCCAGTTCATTGGTGTGCATTTGGCCTTCTGATGCTAACTCTGTTATCTAGTATAATCTACAAAATATTTGCAAATTAATCTGCTAGTGAAGATTAGCAGTGCAGTTATGACTGGAAACAACCACTATCTGAATAAAATGGATATAATAATTTGATTAAGCTGAGCAATATCCAAATTAAATAGACGTAATGGTTCTAATGTATGGGAATTACCAAGTAATATCATACAAGTACACAAAAAAAAGTGGTTTTACAAGTAATTCTACTGTAAAAACTGATCTGTTTAGGTAGTGTAAAGTGTAATATAATAGTTAGTCAGGGTTGCCAGGTCTTTGTGATAAAACCAGCCCAATGGCCAATCAAAACTAGCCCAGTGTCCAATAAAACTAGCCCAAAAACAGCCCAATACCAGAACTTGAATGTGTTTCTCTGTTTTGCTGTGGGTTTGGAGATCACCATGATGCGCTCGAATCTCGGTTCTGCAGTACCAACACAAAGCTTTGGTGTCATCCCCGGCCACACGTTCTATCCCATCCTTCAGGCCGTTTTCCCTTTCCCACTCCTTATTGTATCTCTTTCCATATTTTGCCCACTTATCGGGTGTCATCTGTTTCTCCCCAGATTGATAGCTAGGTAGCGTAGCTTCTGTTAGTCACTGGGAGAGCGGGAGTCAGGCAGGAGCGCAGGCTCACTCTGTGTGCCAACCAGTGAGGGGCGTGTCCCATGGCCATGAGTCAGTTTGGCTTGGTTCTCACTAATGGTTAAGATTAGGATTTGAGTACGATCGTATCAGTGCTATAGTTGTGTAAATTGCTGAATTTGAAAAGTGTTTAAATTAAAATATAGTCTATTTTTAAATTATTTTATTTAAATATACAATTAATGTAATTTGCATGCAAAACCTCAACTCGCGGGCAAAAAAAAACAACCCACGGCAACATCTTACATGCTGTTAGTTATGAAGATGCAGCATGCAAGCGAGCAAGCAAGCTGTGAAGATGTGACTGCAGATATGGAGCATTTTCTGTTTCCTTGAAGATTAATTGCAGGCTGCAAAAACAGTGCAACCTTTGGATCAGTTTTTTGTGAAATTACTTCCAATTATCCCAGTAGAGAAGGCTGTGTTGACTCTCAGGCCTGTGTGACATCTAACTGACCCGAAAAAAAAAAGAAAAAAAAAACCAGGAGGGGGGAAAAAGGCCTCCAATCCATTATCAGGGAAAGCAATTTGGCAAAGTTAAAAACTACAGTCGGGGTCAGTCAACAAAGATGAAGGGGTCTCACCATCAGTTGCATAACATCACTACTGCGGAAAAAAACCAAAACAACTCTCAACCACGTACATATGTATAGATTGTTATCTAAAGGAAATGGTGTGGCTTTTCAGAAAGCAGTTAAACGCGTGAGATCGGATCAGTGAAGGGGAAGGGTCTCTGCAATGGGACGGGGTCGCTTGTTATGTGTTACATAAACCCTTAAAGTGGAGGTGAGGAGGGCCATGAGAGAAAGCAGATACAGGAACATGTGGGAAGGGGGAATGGAGGGAGTGGGGGGGTGCACAGATCCACGCACACAGACCAAAGAGACAGACTAAACAAAATATGAGTGAAAGAGGAAGAGGAAGATGAAACGGCAAAGACTCCCTGAATAGTGGAAGGGGAGTGGGAGGTGATGGGGGTGCTTATGTGGCTGAGTCAATATGTTGTTCATGTTAGCTTTATTTTATTTTATTTTTTTCTCTTGGTGAACATTCTCAAAACTTGTGTGTAATAGTTTCTGTTATAGTCTGGATATCACCAACTTTATGTTTAATGCATGAATATGTAGTTCCGGTTTACCTGTTGTAGCAAGGGGGACTTCAATTAGTGACACACGAGACGCAGCAGTGACGTGGCTGCTCTTGTAATGGGGAATGAATAAATGTGCAGATCCTGATTCCTGGTGTGACCAGGGCCGGATCTAGGCATAGGCAAACTAGGCAGCTGCCGAGGGTCTAATTGCCACAGGGGGGCCCAGACAGACGGATAAAAACATCAACCTTTGGTCTAAATTAAAAACATTTAACATAAAATATTTTAAACAATAAATACATAATAATAAACAAAAATATATACCTAACTAATTAACCATAATAACCATGTGGCAGTTAAAAGTAATATTGTTTGTTTACAAAGTGTCAAAATGTTGTTTGGGGGTGGGGTGGGGGGAGCCCAAGAAAAATGCTCTGCCTAGTGTAATCTATCCATTTAATCCGGCCCTGGGTGTGACTGGTGTTCTTCAGTCTGCGAGCAACCATCTTACAGCCGCTACACTGAGAAAGGACGTTTTCCCATCAGCCCCAGCTTCGGGATCTCTGACAGGTTTGTTTGGTGTGTTTGGGTCAAAGTGGCGAGGATGTGACCTTGAGCAACGCTGTTGTCATGTAAACACCCGGGCCGCTCACTGTGCCAGCTTCCCGTCTGCCCTGTTGTAAAGGGCACGATGATGTCAGAGTCCTTCTTCACCTCGCTTGTTGCACAAACAGCCTTGGCTCTTTCTGTTTGTTGATTTATTTTACTGATTCCTTATTACCTTGTGGCCTGGCGTTTGGTTTTACGCATGTGACAGCCCATCGATACTGACACACAAGCTTGACGATCACATCACGAGGATAATGATGGAATTAGCTTCAGCAAATTTTTTTGGGAATTTTGAAGAAAAAAAAAATCTCCGAACACGAGATTTAGATTGGAGAATAATGACACCGGAGACAGATACGACTCATGCTCATTTAAAGGACCATCCCTCAAGCCAAGGAGAGACAAAGAGGATGATGATCCATCTTAATGGGTCACAGTAGGAGTGGTGACCTTTGGTCATTTTAGTATTCACTTTGTTGTGGAAAAGCTGGTGAACGAAACTTGGTCTCTCATTCTAGTCCTGACTCAAAGTCTGTCTCCGTAACGAGACTTTTAAAGATTCCAACACCGATTTGTATACACACATTTGTGTGTGTATCTGCAAACCTATCTGCAAACCTGACTGAATGTACATTCGCACCTTTCTACCTCTGTACGTTTGTATGCATGTATGTGTGTAAATATGAATGTGTGTGTGTGTGTGTGTGTGTGTGCGTGTGTGTGTGTGTGTGTGTGTGTGTGTGTGTCTATGAGCATGCATGCAAATGCATGGACACTGGAAACAGTCTTCCTTTGTTGGAAGGCTGTAACAGAATAATAGAGAGAGTGATAAGAGAGTAATCTCTTTAGCCCTGTGATGGCCTAGCGGCCTTTCCAGGGTGTCTCCCCGCCTGCCGCCCAATGACTGCTGGGATTGGCTCCAGCATCCCCGCGACCCTGACAGCAGGATAAGCGGTTTGGGTAATGGATGGAATGGATGGATACTGCAGAATAGGGCGGTATGGTGGTGCAGTGGTTAGCGTGGTCACCTCACAGCAAGAAAGTCCTGGGTTCGAGCCCTGGGGTAGTCCAACCTTGGGAGTCGTCCTCTGTGTGGAGTTTGCATGTTCGCCCCGTGTCTGCGTGGGTTTCCTCCGGGGGCTCCGGTTTCCTCCCACAGTCCAAAGACATGTAGGTCAGGTGAATCGGCCGTACTAAATTGTCCCTAGGTATGAATGTGTGTGTGTGTGTGTGTGTGTGTGTGTGTGTGTGTGTGTGTGTGATGGCCTGTCCAGGGTGCCTCCCAGCCTGCCACCCAATGACTGCTGGGATAGGCTCCAGCATCCCCGCGACCCTGAGAGCAGGATAAGTGGTTTGGATAATGGATGGATGGATGGATGGATGGATGGATGGAATACTGCAGAATAAAAGAACATCATCATGTCAGAACATGAAGATGACATACATTTTGAAAATGGGTGCTGTGCGCCGGTTTGATGAAGATTTGCAGATGTTGCCATCGAGAGGTGGTCTTATGGTGTTCTCTACTGATGTGTATGATGGTGCTTAATGATAACTTGGAGATGTTGCCCTGAAAGTGTGTGCGCTTTCTTTTTCTTCTGGAACGGAAGTTGATGAAGGCAACAAGATGTACAAATGTCAGTCAGGCCCAACAAACAGGGATATTTCTATGCCAGTCCAATTAAAGAAGTTCTCCGTGCAGAAGTCTGATCTAAGTTTGCCTACATCCAAATATGTTGTCTCTTTCCTGAACAAAATAAGTGTATTGCAATGTCAATATTTCAACTAATTTTACATAGTTAACAGTCCCATTATGGTCAATGGAGTGTCCTCCTGGTTTATTGGCTAGGTGTGCAGCAGCGCCCCGCTCTGGCTCCCCTATTGTCTCTGGGCCGTAGGAAACTGGCGCCAGCAAAACACAAAATAAACTATTATGGCTGATGTTTTTAGCCACCGATGACAAACACTAGCTTATCTACGATGACATACACAAACAAGAAGGAGGGAAAACAAACAAACAAACAGGCTGTAAGTCACTGTGCGAAAAAAACAACAGATTTTATATGCCCCCCTAGATGACAAGAGATTTTTTTTGTGTGTGTGTGTGAGATTTTGAATTGTATACCATTGTGTGCAGAAATTCTCCAATTAAATCTATAGGGAATTGGGAAAAAATGTAGTGATAGTATTTCTCATTTTCCTGAGGAACTAAAACCTCGCCAAAAACCCCTTCGGGCCCTTCAAAACCCCATTTTGAGAACCTCTGACTTGCTGAACGATTGGACACCTACCGTATAATTGCAATTCATTTGTATCTATTCACCTAATTCATACTGCAAAATGTCTAAGAGATAAATGCTCAAGTGGCAGACGTGCAGCACATGTCAGCGTCACATGTCATGTGTTGCTTGAATAAACATGGGAAGGGAAGCGGGGGGGGGGGGATGGGGAGGCAACAAACAATGCAATCACAATAGGTACAGACAAACTCGATTTAACCTCGCCGTAAAATGGGAAATCCTGCTGTCTCCTAATCAGACCAAATCTAATTATGTCCCTCACACGCACAAAAACAAACACCATTCTGTCCTCCAAGGTACTCTACCCCCCCACCCCCCTCCCCACCCCGACCCATCTCTCTCTCACACGCGCATACTCACCAACTCTGCATACATATGTGCACTGCCATACATGCATGCATTTGTCGCATGATGCACTTGTGTGAAAATGTATGCACACTTAACAACATCCCCTCCAACATGTAAATACACACATACATACACACACGCGCACATGCGCACACACACACATACATGTAGACACACATACAGGCATGTAAACCACACATAAATACATATATGTGCATGCGCGCGCACACACACGTGCACACACACACATGCACACACACATACACGACTGGCAACTGATCTAGCTGAGCCAAGAAAAGGAAATGTTTGCTCACACACACTCAGCTGATGCTGTGCATGTATTTCCTGGTCCAGTGACCTTGTGTCCTCCGCACCTCAGAAAGGAAACGGCTTCCTCCCTGTATGGTGTAATACTGTCTGTTCAATATGAATGGACCATTCATGGTTTCGCAGTGGATTTTGGATAAGCACGAGTAAACAGGTTACTGTTACTGGGAACTCCACGGCAAGTAAAACACCTAGACTAAGCTTGGGATTTAGCTTTAGCCAAGCGCAAAGACATTAGCCCATCTGCAGCCATGAACTGCCAACGTGTAGTGAGAATAAATGGGTATTTGTTGCCACCTGATGGAAAGAATTGGATTTATTTTCTTGCTCCCCCCCCCTTCTTGTTCCTTTCTTGCTTTTTTCCCCTATCCCCCCCCCCCTTTTTTTTAATAAGGCCATTTCCGATAGGCGCGATAGGGGCAGCTAAAAAGGGGGTGAGGAATTAAATGATCTATTCAGATTCAAGAGATTAAACTCCGTTTCTCATTAAAAGACCGCATCACTTTGTTGATTCATTTCAACCAAGCACCTTTTTTAATGCTTTTTTTTTAAGCACGCCGGTCATTTTTACTGATCTCGACGATTCGTTTGTCAGGAATGTGTCTGAAGTGTACTAACTTACAACGGCGTCAAATCAGGACGATCAAAATAAAACACGATCTGTGCCATCCGCATGAATACTTTGGTTTACCTGTCTTGTTTGGTGATGAAAAACCCAATGGCTCCCTCTTGTGGTAGATAAACGTCCAAGACAGACCAGCGCAGGTTTCCAGTTCATTGCATTCACCTGTAGTCCAGCCATAGATACAACAGGTGGATGTAATTGACTGTTTTCTAGACTAGTAAACCAGCAGTAAGTAGTTAGGGTCCCTGAGGGTCCTACTGACAACCTACTGGACTAGTTAGTGGTTTTCTTTACTAGTCAATAAAGTTTCGAGAGAAAAAAAAAGAAGAAACTCCTAAAACAATTGACACTGACTAACGTTCCTTACCATGTTTTTTACATTGCACGGAAGCATGCTGAATAGTATTAATCTGGTCACATAAACCATCTGAGTGTTTCCAGATAACTATTAAGCCCACAGTGACCCAGTATTGACTCTAATACTGAGAAATAATGTCTTACTCTTTTTCTTTTCTTTTCTTTTTTATATATTATACTCCCACCTTCCTACCTGGATTTCTTGTTTTACAATACTCTAGCATTCAGGATTATCAAATAACAGATTATTTTTCAGACCTTCCCTTGTCAGAGTAGGCTTTTGGAGATTATCTACTGGAGGCTGGAAGGTGAAGGTGCGCCCTGTGGAGGTGGGGTTGTAGGGGCTTTGTTGCCAGCTCCACAGCAAAACTCCTGAGGGAAATACTAGGAGTCAGGGGGCAGGCCCACAGGAGAGTGATCAAAGAGCTAGCCAACACTGCTGAGAGGACCAGCCACTGGATCTGGATGAAAAGGAGAGACGCCGTCTGGGCTGCCAGGGTGAACAGCTAACCACAGGTCACACACCCAGGACCGATCAACCTGTGGTGGGCCTGCCTCAGCGGAGGGTGTCTTGTGATAAAAGGCCGAAACACCCTGTGATGCTGAGGTACACAACTGATGATGTGCCCTGGTGGTGGCAGTGTCACCTTGGCAGACATCTCCAGTTTAATTCGCACCGAAACTGTTGCAGTGCAAACACTAGGGATTTTAACAACCAGTCCTTTTTTTGAATCTGCTTTACTGCTCTTGGCACCCCATATGAAGTTGGAACCTATGCAAATGTCATATCACATCACAATTTCTCAGTAAGCATGCCTCCTTAATCAAATCTGGATGAGACTGTGATTCCCTGCCCCTTCGAAGCCAACAAGACAGCAGCTGAATCAGAGTATCACTACATGTTTAGGTCAACCCAACATTAACAACCAAATTATGGCCATTAGTTCTGTAGTGAAGACTGACACTTTCTCAGTAATTTGCATAACCTTCCAGGTTCCTAGTTGTGAAAAACATACCCTAATCCCACTTACGAACACCCATACCTGTTTCAGCTGATAGTCCACATGCAAAGCACTTAGACTTTCCTTATGCATTTTCTCTAACAAGATAGGTTAATGTTCTGGTAACAGCCACAAAGAAATGACACAACAATAAAAAAAAAATCCATATAGACTTCCGAATCCCTGATTCCATAGCTCATTCTTTTATATTACGAAGAAAATGTCCCTTTTTACCTTAACACAGTCATTTCCAGGATTCATTTATTAAGCATTTGGCAGAATGATTACCATTACTGTCACTTCAACCAACAGTAAATTTCCTTTTTCCAAAACGTTTCAGTATGCATCCAAAGGAGTTGAATCAAGTGCAGCTGGACTTGGTATATATACCACTTGATTCAACTCCTTTGGATAACCATGACCTAGATGAATGAGAACATTCACAGACATTTTCAGTATGCAGCTCTAATTTTCTCTGTGATCTCTATTTCTTAAAGAACATTTTTAATCACATTAAATATTCTCCCATGACGTGATCTGATGAATAGCCCCTGTCTCCGCATTGTATCAGAGGCCTTTTCACTATCTAAAAATACAGCACCCACCGTCTATTTGTGAATTAAAAAAAAACTTCCAAAAAAACTTCCTTGTAAATCAAGTCTGTGAGAGCAATCCTTTGTTGACCCACCTATCCTAAATCCGTTTTGATAATTGACAAGAAGAAATGCTTTTAAAAAATAAGAGCTAGGCTGTTGATAACCACTCTTCCCATCATCTTCAATCGCAGATGCTTCTTTCCTGGTTTTACTGGACGTACCACAACGCATCTCCATTGCAACGATGCTAAAAGTCTCTATTTTGTCCGGTTCACTCTGCGCCCGCAATCGAACAAACACCAGACGGGGCGGACCGAATCCATATTTAGCCGATTTTGATTGGTTGAAAGTGACGGGAGCACAGCTGATTGGGTGAAGCTGCAGCCTATCGGATAGCTGGATTAACCCCACAGTTCCGCAAGAAACTATATTGTGTTTATTTGTGTTTAAGGTATGTGTGTTTCGGATAGTACTCCTCGGGTATAACGCGAGACTTTGTTTTCACATTTATCGACACTTAATTGACCCCCCTGCTGCACTTAGATGAGATGAATGCGTTAAGGTGAGAGTTTACAGTTTACATAAGAATGGCACAGCAGATTTAACAAATGACTTGATTGTCTTAACAGGCAAAGCCCGTTGAGTGTCCGCCGTCTGTCATAACCACAGCACATTTTTGTCAATTTAAACCTAACCGACAAATGAACGGATGATGGGCAGTTCTGCAGTATTTTCTAAAATCTAGTTAATTTAACATTGGCCTTGGTCTAACACAAGATTGTGCAATAAGTTGTGAGCGACTGCTCTTCCCGTTTGTTACGCCACACCCATAGCGATTTCACAAAACTGTCTGAAACTCATGTCTCGGATTTTACTGACAATTGTTTCTTGAAAAGTCGCTGATTTTATATGAAAAAAAAAAGTCTTTATTTTCCTTTTTTTTGTTAAGCAATTGTTTCACTCGTTTTTTGCGTCTAAACGTTTCCTGCAGTAACGTGTCCTAATTCTACCCAAAATAACTTAAATGTAAGCGAAATAGGAGTCAATTATACGGCCTTGACTCCATATAAGGTGGAGTTGCGGCCGGAAGCGGGGCCCACAATTAGGTGGGCGTGGACTACAGTTTGTTCAGTGCAGCGTGGGGGCGCAAGGTATGAACCCACTAGCGATGGCCGCACCACGTAGAAACTGATATCTGCTGCTATTTCACTGTTAATATTAGTACTTTTGAGCTCACAAAACGATGAGTTAAAAGTATTTCTGGATTGTGTCTAGCCGTGTTGTCTTTATCACTTTCGCACTGTCACTTTGCTGCTGCCACACTTTTTTGGCTTAACCACAACACACCGCAGGACAGTCACCAGGTTAAACTGTCTCTCAGTTTTCACCATACACATTTTGAAAAATTGAAATTACTCCCACCCATGAGCACGCCAGAGGTGAACATTACTGTAAGGGTCTAGTATGCAATGGTTGTTAACACAAGCTGTTGATTTCATGACTTTGGACAGGATCTTGTGATTGAGCCAGAGGCGCGGAACCTCTTTCTGCTGAGTCATTTCTACTATTTTAAAGTGGCTAAGAGATGAAGTTGTGACCACGTCACAGTATAAGGGACTGTGACAGACAGGGATACAAGTCACAAAAGTCTCAGTAATGGATATAATCTGTTAAAATATGTATCGTGAACTTTTGATGGAAATTATTCCGGAATTTCAAATGAATTTAACATGTTTGTCAACATGAAGATCAGAGCCCCTTCAAGGGCTAGGGTGCAGAAGCATCTCGACAGAAACTGTACAGCAATCTGGAGCTGCCAGAGAGGAATACAGGATGTTTAAAGAGTAGAGTAGAATAGAATATTTAGTGCAGTGCCACCTGCAGAAAATGTTGAATGGGATGGCCAAAGAGCGGGGAGTGATTTTTTTTTTTTGGGAGGTGGCATGCAAATCTTTTTTTTTTTAATCAGGAGTATAGTATTTTACAATACAGTTGCATCTTATATAGTTGTGCGGTCAAGAAGATGAGACATCATTTGGTAAATTAATGGAAATGAAAGAGGGGTGAAGGAAGCCATCTACAGTATCAAATTTTGCACAGATACAAGTCAATATAGTCAAGCCAGACATTTTAGGGGACACAAACATAAGAGAAACACATTTTTGAGCGGAGGGGTACTTTAAGCATGTGAGCTTATTAGCTAGTAACATGCATGGGGCAGTGTTGACAGTATGAAGAATGTTCACCGACAATGTGCGCACCCTCAAAGCTGGTGTGGATTCCGTCTCAGTTAAAAAAGGACTTGTGCCCCCAGAACAAGTTAGACTTGTCAATAAACGCATGACTTCCATCTTCCTCCATGCTCTGATGAAGACCACTAGGCTGAAACGTTTAGATAACATGGCCAGAATATACTGGTGAAATTGGGATAAGTCAACTTTGTCCTGAAGATCTATGCTTTTGAGTACTTTTGGGTATTCATAGATAAAACAGTATTCTTTTTTTTTTAAAGAGAAGTACTTACTGTCTTTTAATTAGTAGCACTCTGAAGTGTATTACAGTAATGAATTATTTGGTCAGTGATTCCCTGTAAGTATTTAAGTAGATTTAAAAAAACAAAACAACTGTATTTACATTATAGTAAAATTAAGGTTCTGTTAAATTATCAGGAGGGGACAAATGGCTGAATTTGCATTTAAAACTTTTAATATGCTGCACCATAATCGTGAAAAATACCCCAGTTTGTGTTAAATTGCTTTAAGTTTGACTGATTTCTCAATTTCTCAGAAAACTCTTCAGTACACCATGGTCCTCCACCGTAAGACTAGACGACAAAACAGTGGTCATCACAGGGGCCAACACTGGTATTGGCAAAGAAACGGCACTTGATCTGGCAAAAAGAGGTTGGTCTGTTGATGTCAATGTAGCCCAACAATGCACATTCAGTCTGTATCCATGTACCATATTTTGCATCTAATTTAATAAATCACATTGTCGTAATCCCACAGGCAACACATCTACTCATAACTTCACTAAAACCTAGAAAACAGTGCTGTATTTCTTTCTTTGTAACACATTAACTATACATGAAGGTTTGTGCATCGACGCTGCATTCCCTTATAGTCTGAAATAAGTGGAGTTTTGAGTTTTAAAACTCAACTTGATGTTACAGCTACTTGTGTTCAACTCCATAAGAAGTTAAACACAAATAAATACTAAAAAATCTAAATCAGTGTTTTTGTCAAAACCATCAAATAAGGTTGAATCAGGGCGTCCGGGTAGCGTGGCGTTCTATTCCGTTGCCTACCAATACAGGCGTGTTACAAAACAATTGTGAGACGTGTTTATTCCGAACACTGCCTCTCAGTTGGTTTGAAACCCCAAAATACGCTGTGCCAGAAGTTGGTCCACCCCAAGGATCAGGTCCCCCGGCACAAACAGAGCAATATAGTGGACGCGGTTAAGTGCCATGAGGATTGCATGAATTGTACATTGGGGAAACTAAACACACACTGGCCAAGCGAATGGCACAACACAGAAGAGCTAACACATCAGGCCAGGACTCCACAGTCTACACCCATCTACGGACCAGTGGCCAATCTTTCAAGGATGAGGGTGTGCACATCCTTGATAGGGAGGAACGCTGATTTGAACAGGGAGTCAAAAGAGGCCATCTATGTTAAGAGGGGATGACCATCCCTGAACCGGGGGGGGGGGGGGCTAAGAATACATCTGTCACCATCTGACAATACTGTGATTATGAAACATTTCCAAATCCTCTGTGAATAGTACACATGGCCATTGAAACTATTTAATGGTCACACCCATATTTGCATATGAAACTGGTCGTTGGTTTCAGTCGTTATGCAACCGTATTGTTTATAAGGGTGGGGATACCCGCAGTCGGTTTAGACCGAAGAGGTCACTTAGTTGAATGATGAAACATATGTCAATAAATGTTGTATCCAGATGAACTGATACAACTTTCTTTGATTTTCTTACCTGGATTATTGAGCATGGATCAAGACATTTTGTGAACAACTACATAAGATAAATCAATGATGCAAAAAACTCCAATGAATCTAAAATTGTAAATTTAACAGGAATGAATCAAAATGGATTTTATGAATTTGTGCAATTTTGTGAATGCTTGTCTGAATTTTGTGTGTGGTTATGATGATGATGTTTTCGGCTCCAAAGCAGTAATAACATAGACTGTCAAGTAAATCCACCTGGATTCTCTGTCATCTTTCTGATATGTTCCATTTATATATAACTACATAATACAAGGTAAAACACTGTTGTTCTTGTATCTGTCAAATGTAGATACTACTAAAAGGTCACTTTTTAAAAAAAGGTATACTTGAAAAATTAAATAATGTGGAGTTAAACTTATTTAGTAATCAGCACTTGTGTAAGATATGAAATGAGTTCTGGACCTATTTTTCATCTTCCTGGTTAGCTGTTAGAGCCAAAATTCTTCAATCAAAAGAAATTCTAATTCTATTCATTACCATTTCTGCCTTTATCATTAGAGTTATTAGGGGGCGCTGTTTACCTTTATACTAAATTTGTGTACACCATGCGTGGTTGTGCTTTTGTGTTGTTGCGGTGTGTGCACATTGTTTCAGATGTTATAATTCTCTCTTTCTTTCTTTTTTTTTGATTAGGGGCAAAGATCATTATAGCCTGCAGGGATATGGAGAAGGCACAGACTGCTGTGAAAGAAGTAACGGAAAGCTCCGGAAATCAAAATGTAATTTGTATGAAACTTGATTTGTCAGACACCAAGTCAATAAAGGAGTTTGCTGAAACCATCAACAAAGGTATGCAGTGGTGATGCTGGAATAAGTTGCTGTTACTCCTTATAACCTTCTACCATAGGTACCATTTAAACCTGGCAAAAACGTGCACCCTGGCATAAACCGGCTTGAGTGTAGACATGGTTTGGGTGGATTACGTTTACACTTGTCATGCTAAATTTAAGCCACAAGCCCCAGAGGGCTTTGCAGTCATATTCTGCTACAGATAAAAATAGAACAGGTGCCAGTGTACGACAACTCCTCTCTTATCTGACCTGCGGTTCAGGTGAGGTTCAGATGTAGTTAAAGTGTTATCAGAAAAGAAACCCGAGAAAGGGCATCAGAGGAGGGACCCTTCTTCCAGGATGGAAAGACCTCCAATACAGAAGTAACGGGCCGTCCAGGTGGTGTGGCTATCTATTCTGTTGCATACCAACACGGGGATCGCCGGCTCGAATCCCCGTGTTACCTCCGGCTTGGTCAGGTGTCCTTACAGACACAATTGGCCGTCTCTGTGGGTGGGAAGCCGGATATTGGTATGTTTCCAGGTCACTGCACTAGCGCCTCCTCTGATCGATCGGGGTGCCTGTACAGGGGGGACGAGGCAATAGCATGATCCTCCCACGTGCTATGTCCCACTAGCAAAACTCCTCCTCACTGTCAGATTAAAAGAAGTGGCTGGTGACTCCACATATATCGGATGAAGCATGTGGTAGTCTGCAGCCCTCCCCGGATCGGCAGAGGGGGTGGAGCAGCGACTGGAACAGCTCAGAACAACGGGGTAATTCGCCAAGCGCAATTGGGGAGAAAAGGGGGGGGGGCTCAGATAGATATGATAAAGCAAACCATATTTTTCCATCATACACCGAGAGAGACTGAATATATGTTGTAAATCCAGTAGCATTTTCACAATGCTTTTTGACATTTATGTTGCAATCAAACCTCCTGTCAGCTGCTTTCAGTGTGTGTCTCCTGGTTGAATCTACACCCAGATTGTTATTTCTGTTCATAGCTTCCACATGCTGAATAGGAGATGCATTGTATTTGAACTTTACTTTTCGCGTGGTACAATTCCACTGACCATCACAGCAGGTGATTCAAGTGATCGGCTGTTCACCCTTTTCTGTGGACGATCACCTGAATTTTATGTGTTTTTTGCTTGGTTCAAACGCAGTTCAATCTCCAAGGACATATGTTATTGCCAGGTGTGATGCGAGTCCTACACAATAACATTTTCTTTTTTAGACAAACATAATGAGAGTACTAATACAAATCATCTGACTTTTACATGTTTCTTTTTCTGCAGGAGAGACAAAACTCAACATCCTCATCAACAATGCTGGAGTCATGGTCTGTCCCTATGGGAAAACAGCAGATGGCTTTGAAATGCAGATTGGTGTTAATCACATGGGTAAGTGAAACCAGTTTCTGTGCCATAAGCAGAGGTATGACTCCTATTATTAGTCTGATTTAGCTGAAGGTTTGTGTTTGCAGTATGCAGAAAAAAATGTGTATGGTATATCTGGATGAAGATCCTTTGTGGATCAAAACGTCCCATTTTGTTATCAAACATCATTTTGGATTACGCCACACAGTGTGTGAACTTAATTTATCTGTGCATGCTTTTAAATCTGGCCTGCACGTGCCGATTTTAGTGGGAGATATGTAAATATATATACAGATGGGTGACAAATGAAAGTAAAAACCTGAATGCTCGACCCTTACAGTGAAGGGTTCTGGGGGCTCTATTATGCTGTGGGGGGCATTTTCTTGGCATGGTTTGGGTCCACTTGTCCCGTTAGAGGGAAGGGTCACTGCAAATCAATCCAAAGTTATTCTGAGTGATCACTTTTATCCTATGATGAGACATTTCTATCCTGATGGGAGTGGTCTCTTCCAGGATGACAATGCCCTCATCCATAGGGCACAAGGGGGTCACTTAATGGTTTGATGGGTATGAAAATGATGTAGATCACATGCTATCTATGACCTTCACAGTCACCAGATCTCAGCCTAGTTGAACACCTATGGGAGATTTTGGACTGACGTGTTAGACAGCATTCTCCACCACCATCATCAAAACACCAAATGAGGGAATATCTTTTGGAAGAATGGCGTCCATCCCTCCAGTAGAGCTCGGAGACTTGTAGAATCTATGACAAGGAGCATTGAAGCTGTTCTGGGGGCTCGTGGTGGTCCAACACCTTACTAAGACACTTTATATTGGCTTTTTCTTTAATTTGTCACCCATCTGTACAGACCGTTGAGTCTTGTTTCCTTGTGCTATCAAACTACTTTACAGGGCTGTAACTGTTTGGCAAGCACTTGCAAATTAAACATTAATCAGAATACATTTACAAGTCATGACTCAGATGAAATGATACAGCGTACCCACACAAATTAAACATGTGCTTTCTGAGATTCTGTGTCAAACTATAAATAACAAGAGCCTAGCAGTAAGTCCTGTCATATTGTAACATAAATTGCCCTTGATTACTTTGGTATTTACTCTCCTCTTGTAAATGTTGTGGTTATTACAGCTACTTGTTGTAAAAGTTAGCCTGGTAAGCCAAACTAATAAAAAAAAAAACAACAAAAAAAACTAATTTATAGACTATTTAACTCCAAATTTTCCTTGTGTAGTTTCATAAGGCACAGGGGCCAGATTCACAAAACTTTTCTTAAGAAAAAAAAAAGTTTCTTGAGAAATAAGTTTGCTTCTTAAAAAATCTTGAGAACTGAAAACAGCATCTTGAAAAGTTCTTACTATTTTAAGACTACAATCTGTAAATGAAGCCAATTTGCTACGGCTATCTATTTTGACTGTGCATGTGCAAAATTTGGCAAGAGAACAATTAAATCTCAGTTTGGGGAAAAATGTTGTTGTCCTCTTTGCATGCAATTGGAAGTGCATGCAAAAAAAAATATTGAGAAAATAAATTTCTTTATGAATGGAATCTTTCTTCAGATTGTTAAGAATGTTTTGGGGGTCCTGCCCCAGAATATGAAAAACAAGATAACTTACCTCATGATTTTTGAGATGCTGTAAAATGTATGATGGCAACACTAATTAAACCAAAACAATATGCAGTTTTTGAGATTACACCTTTATCAGCATCACATTGATATTTGTTTGTCCCCAATAGATTGTCACAGATTATATATTGTTCAAGATTACTTCTGGAAAACTCTTTTTCCTCCTCCTTTCTCAAATGCAAACACTTTTCTAAATGCTTTCCTTGCCTCTTTTTTTTGTTTTTTTGTTTTTAGGTCACTTCTTGTTGACTTACTTGTTGCTGGACCTGATTAAAGGGTCAGCCCCATCTAGGATCATCAATGTATCTTCCATGGCTCATGCTTGGGGTACCATCAACATAGACGACATCAACAGTGAGAAGGCTTATGACAAGCGGGCAGCCTACAGCCAGAGCAAGTTGGCCAATATTCTTTTCACTCGCTCACTGGCTAAGAGACTACAAGGTCTGTATGATCCCCAATCCCATTCCACTTCCAGCAGCTAAAATCATCTGAAGTTTTCTGAGAAGCAGTTCTGCCCCATAGAGCTGAAACAATGAAAAATGTAAACACCCCAAAACCCACTGAAAGAAACTATATATGCCATTTTTATAATACCCCGAGTTATTGGCGTAGGTGCTACTTACATCACTTACTTACATGGCGTAGGTGCTAATTACATCAGTCACTCACGGTAACATTGTGGACAACTATATTTGTCACAGTTCATTCATTTTGCAAAATGTCGCTGTCCGACTTTCCTTAGTTACTGTAAGTCTAACAAACATTCAAGATGAACTTTGCTACTGTCTACCTCTGCAAATGACCACAACAGGTGTATTCTCACTGTGTTGCAAGTTCCCCAACAACGCCTTTTTACCATTTCCCTTGGTCTTAGCTATGTCTTATTGGGTAATCATCTTCATAATTTGAAAAACCATTTTCTGCTGCCTTCAGAGGACTCGTGGACTGTTGTGTCGATCAGTATTTTGCAAACTGTGAATAAATGAAGTCTTGCATACTTTGTTTCCATAGCAACCTGCACTACACTCATACAATTTACTGCCTCAGATACCGCCAGTGTTAGGGATTTGTTTCCCTATATGATTTTTTTCCCCAACCATGTTTAAAAAGTTTGCACTCAGGCTACTATCAATCACTTTATTTACAAGCATCCACTTGATGCCATACATTATGTTAACGTTGTGTTCACATACTGTATCAGGGACAGGCGTGACGGCGTATTCTCTCCACCCTGGGGTAGTCCAGACTGACCTGTGGCGCCATCTCAATGGCCCTCAGCAATTTGTCATGAAGATGGTCAGTCCATTCACCAAAAACGCTGCTCAGGGAGCCCAGACAACTATCTACTGCGCTGTGGAACCAGAACTGGAGAAAGAGAGTGGTGGCTACTACAGGTAATTGCATGTCACCAAGCACCTCAGAAAACTATGCAGCCATTTGTATCAAGGGCTTGCCCCAAAATGGAATCAAATTCCCATTTTTCGCTGTTTAATTGCCCCAATCCACCAGCTTAACTACACAGGACCACAATCATTGTATGGTCATCTGAATTCCAGACTCATACAGTGCTTTGCAAAAGTATTCAACCCCCTTGAAAGTTGTCAGTTTTGTCTGGATTATAAATGATATTTACACACATTTTTCCAGCCAGTATTTGTATTGCAAACCCATATGCTCTCAGTAATATTTCAAAGCCAAAATTAATTATTAGTCAGCATATCTTTTAAAGAAAATTAAAAACAAGCAGGCTGCTTGCGTAAGTATTCCACCCCTACCCATAAGTACTTGGTAGAGCCAATCTTTTGCTGTATTAACAGCTTTAGGTCTTTTGGGGTAAGTATGTACCAGTTTTGCACACTGTTTATGAGTGATTTTCCCCCCTTCTTCCTGACAGATTTGCTACAGGTTATTCAGATGACGCTTGTGAACTTCAATTTTCAAACAGTGCCACAGATTCTCAACATTTGGCCATTGTAGGACATTGACGTTTTTTAGTTTAACCACTCCTGTGTCACTTTGGCCTTGTGCTTACGATCATTGACCTGCTGAAAGGCAAACTTTCTCCCAAGACTCAGTTTTTTAGGAAGCAGGTTGTCTTGCAGTATCTCCCTGAATTTGGCTCCATCTATTCTTCCTTCAGTTTTAACACGATGCCCAGTCCCTGCTGAGGAAAAGCATCCCCACAGCCTGATGTTGCCACCACCATACATCACTGTAGGGTTGGTGTTTGCTGAGGCATGGACAGTGTTAGGTTTGTGCCACACATAGCGCTTTGAATTTTGGCTAAAAAGCTCTATCTTAGTCTCATCTGACCACAAACCTTTGTCCCACATCTTAGCCGGGTCACTCTCATGCTTTACGGCAAACTCCAGATGTGCTTCGTTATGGTTTTTCTCGAGTAATGGTTTCTTTCTAGCCATGCTCCCACACAGGCCAGTTTTATGCAGAGCTCTTGATATGGTTGACTGGTGCACCTTCACTCCTCTCTCAGCCACTGAACTCTGGAGCTCCTTCAAAGTGATTGTTGTTGCCCTCCCTGTGGCTTCCCTCACAAGTCTCCTTCTTGCTTGGTTGCTGAGTTTTGTTGAATGGCCTTGTCTTGGCAGGGCCTGGGTGGTATGATGCAGCTTCAATTTCCTCGCTATTGATCCAACAGTGCACACTGGGATATCCAAACACTTGGATAATATTTTGTAGCCTTTTCCTACTTTGTGCATGTCTGTTACTATCTGTAACATCCTTAGAATGCTCTTTTGTTTTGAATTTTCAAACCTTTCCTTCAGATTCACAGTCTTACCAATGATACGTAAATTTAGGGGGCTGTTTTATCCAGAAAATGTGAGCTATTTTAATGTTTCACAGTAGAGGCACATTTTAAGCCCATTGTGTCCTCGTTGGGGCAATATTTTTCTTCTGTGTAAACTTGGAGCATCCGGAGTACAGGCATTGAATACTTATGCAAACAGCATTTTTCATTTGTTAGAAAATCTTCGGCAGTCCATTGAAACGATGATGACTGTGATGCAGTTTAAGCTCGGCAAGCACGCCTGTGGGCCATCAGGCCCGCATTAGAGCGACAATATCGTCCACATTTGTCACAGACGAATGTTGTTTGAGTTGGTCTGTTATGTCTTGCATGGTGGGCCTTATCACTGGCGTCTTGTCTCTTGTTTTTGTCTGTGTGTTAGAAAATATTTAAGAAAAATAACACCACTGTCATTGTAAATTTTGAGGATGTCTTTTAAAATACAATATTACACAGAACAAAATGTCAGTGAATCAATTTTAATTCAGATAAATCTGATAACTTTCAAGGGGGTTGAATACTTTTGCAAGGCACTGTGTATGTATGTTGCTCAAGAGTACATGCCCATATCCTTCTTTCCCCACAGCGACTGTGCTCCAGCCTCCTGCTCAACGGCGGCAATGGATGACGACATGGCGAAGAAACTATGGGAGCTCAGCTGTCAGATGCTGTCTATATCATGGGATTAAACACCTCAGGGTGGAAAGTTCATCTCCATTTACAGTTTCAAAGGGCAAAATACAAGTGGTTTTACTCCAAGTTGCATGCAATGTTTTAATTTCATTAAAGTCTGTTGCATTTACTGTATATGGTTTAGCAACGTGGTGTATGCATAATACTCTGCTTTAATTCACAACTACGTATTTATTTGCTATAAAAAGGAGCTTTTATCACTTAGGACCAACATAATCCTTGATGAATCAATAAATCTATATATGTAACCTCTGGTTAAGTTACCAAATTCCTTCCGCATTGCGTTTTGACTGTCACTGATGTGTTTTTCTAAAGGTGCTGTTGAGTTAAAATCTGCTGAGGCACTATTTTCTGATAATAAAATAATTGTTAACAACCCACCTTCCTCCTGTCGTTGCTTTACGTATGCATGGTATTATTATTTGGTTTTATGATTATGGGAAAAGCAGCTGCCAAAGGCGACATTTTTAATGGTTAATTAGAATGGCATTAGCATGCAACATTAACCAGTGGGGGCTGTGGCACAGATCACCGGGGATGTCGTTGTCTCAGGTGTTATAGGCAATGTAATCAGAAAGAGGAATCGTACAGTATTTCTTCCTAGTCGTTTGAGGGGACGGAATATTGTTTGACAGAAGACGCCTGGGCAGAAAACCAGTTGTGTTGGAAAAGCCTATCTCTAAAGCTTTTGAAAATTTGGGACATTGTATTGGGAAGAATCCTTGGTGGTTATTAATGAGTTCCCTTGTTGCTGTCTGAGTGGGGGATTTTACTTCCTCAAAGAGAGTGAGAGCAAAGCTGGTGGCATCCAATATCAGTTTACACCAGTGGATGAACTGGCCAAAGAGGGAGAGGTGGATAATCAAGCCAAACTTTCCTCTAGATGAAAATGATTTCTGTCCTCGGAGACTGTTTACAGAAGGCCAGAAGGCATTTATGGATCTTTTTTTGTGTGACCCCCCCCCTCCCTTTTTTTTTCTCCCCACTTGTACCTGGCCAATCACCCCGTTCTCTGAGCCATCCTGATCGCTGCTCCACCCCCTCTGCTGATCCGGGGAGGGCTGCAGACTACCACATGCCTCCTCCTCCTCTGCCAGCCGCTTCTTTTCACCTGACAGTGAGGAGTTTCACCAGGGGGACATAGCGCGTGGGAGGATCATGCTATTCCCCCAAGTCTCCCCCACCTGAACAGGCGCCCCGATCGACCAACCGACCGACCAGAGAAGGGGCTAGTGCAGCCAGTGCCAGGGCACATACCCACATCCGGCTTCCCACCCACAGACACAGCCAATTGTGTCTGTAGGGACGCTCAACCAAGCTGGGGGTAACATGGAGATTCGAACCAGCGATCCCCATGTTTGTAGGCAACGGAATAGACCACTATGCTACGTGGATGCCCCCTTTATGGATGTCTTACTTTAACCAAACCAACAGATATTCTCAAAGACGATGCTTTTAAGGAAATAAATGAAATCAATTACAATGTTTTAAGGATACAAGTAGAAAAGCAAAACTTGAGTAACCTCTGTGCTCTGGATAGGGGAGCGGGCAGGTCCAATTCAGTCTTTGATATCATCAACAAGACTGCAGGTTCTCCGAAAACACTCACTTCCCCAATTTACACCGGTATTTTTCTTGGCTATGAAATGGGTGGAGTGCAGCTGCTCGGTCAAACAAATCAATAGAAAGTGCACGTGCAATTATGTTTTTGTTTTTTTTTCTGAGGGAAGACAATGAGACTGAGCAACCTGTGGCTAAAGAAGTTTATGAGTGCAGTATCAGAAATAAAGGGGAAGGAGGTGAGTACCACAACAAGATTTGCCATGTCTGAAATCACTGTTTGCACCCAATAATGCACTTAGATTTGTATTTCTTCAACTGTGTTTTTAAATGGCAAGGTATCTTTTTTTATTTTTGGAAATGTTTACAGAGAAATGAGCAACCAGCGTCTTTGTTCACAAATTGCAGGCTGGCATTTCTTACTTCATTTCCCCGTCAAAAGAAGAGGAATTTGAGAGCAACCCAAAATCCATCATCCCGTTCTTTTCAGTGACTTACACTTTAGTCATTAATTTTTCTATCTTGTCTTACAAGAGGTGATGGATCAATGTCAGCTAGCCTATATTTAACACCGGATATTTTAATACGACCTCCTAATTCAACCATCATGCTTTTTTTGGTGAGTTTAGACAGTTCTCCCAAAATTAAATATATAACTAATTTTTGCCTAAGTGGTGAATAGTCTTACAAAACTATAAGATGAGACTCATAGTCCTGGTTCAGTTTGTGTCTGTATTGTCGTGCCTCTAGGCTGGACTGTGTGAGAACAAGGTGTGGGTTGCTGCCTTTGGGTTTCTCTGCTGGCCTTGGAGTTGCGTCTGCTTTTGGCCTGCTTCTTTATTGTGGAATGCCTTTTGAAAGCCACTTTATTTTTGTCATTGTACAGGTTACAACGAAATGTGTTCTCTGCATTTAACCCATCCTATTGTATAGGAGCAGTGGGCAGCTGCAGCACCCGGGGACCAACTCCAGCTCTTCTTTCCATTGCCTTGCTCAGGGGAACAGGCAGGAGTATTAACCCTAACATGCATGTCTTTTTTATGGTGGGGAGAAACCGGAGCGCCCGGAGGAAACCCATGCAGACACGGGGAGAACATGCAAACTCCACACAGAAAGGACCTGGGACGGCCTGGGGGTTTGAACCCAGGACCTTCTTGCTGTGGGGCAGCAGTGCTAACCACTGGGCCACCGTGCCACCCCGTTTTTACCATGTCTGTGGCAATGGGCCCCTCCCTGATTCTCGATAACAAAAACAAAACATAAAAAGGTGTCAGATTATTTTTTTAACAAGTCTGGAGCTCATCTGCCAAGGACAAATTGAGAGAGGGGTATTCTGGAGAAATTTTGCAAATTCTTTTTAATGTCAACAACACAAGCGCAGCACTCTTTGGGCAGTGCACATGGTGTGTTACGTTACATGGCTCCCTTTTAAATAGTTAAACAACCTTTTCTTCCGTGCATGGTCCACAGTCTCGTTTACGTTAATGAGTTCAGGCAACATGAAGCGGCCTCTCACACATCTGGCCACCCTTCCACAAATGTAATTAAATTTAGCACATAAAACAGATTTTTTAAGTTTTCAAATTCACACCTCTGTTTAGGAGTCACTTAAAGCCACAATCTGAAGCTGAAAATAGGTGTTTAGCTGAATTTACTGACACCTATAGCGACGCTGGGGGTGGCATTTGTGTTTTGACCACTTCATTCAATGGGAAACACCAGTGCCGTTGCATTAGCACCTTGCCCGCCTGGAAAGTCCTACCATAAAATATCCATTACTATGAGCAAGGACAAAAGCTTTTATGGTTTAGATTTTCATGGATGAGCTGTTGTCTTAAATATGCCAGCGATAGAGAGCATCCAAAAGTACATCTGAATCTTCAGGACTGTATCTTTAAATAGTGAATAACGTGGTAAAGTATTATCATGTCCCCATCACCAGACAAATGCTCTTGCTTTTACACTGGCCATACACAACTCCCTGATTTTGATCCATCCACCCATAAATTAGACCCACTTGGTCCAGTTCAGGATTGCTGGGGGCTGGAGTCCATCCTAGTATGCACTGGGTGAAAGGCAACCCCGAATAGATCGCCAGTCCATCACAGGGCACACACGCACTCACTCATACCTATAGGCTATTTAGAGACTCCAGTTCACCTAATGTCCATGTCTTTGGACTGCGAGAAGAAACTGGGGTACCTGGAAAAACCCGCACAAACACAGAGAAAATGCAAACGCCACACATTTGGGCTGGAATCAAACCCAGGACTCACTTGCTGTGAGGCAACAGTGCTGAGCACTTGGCTACTGTGCCGTCCCACAGATTGCACTATCCAAAATATGTACAAGCTTTTGATAATGTATGTATCTGGATGCACTTTTATACAGGATGGTCTGTCAAACCTTGTACCATCGCTGAATATTTTTTTCTCAACATGAATTGGTGTTGATGATATCTTCATCATGATATCTTGCTGGCAACAGACTGGAGTAAAGGAAAAAGTAGAGGACCACATGGCAGCCATGTACAAAGAAGCAGCTGTCTCCAGCACCATTAAGTTAATTAAATTTCCTTTATTAATCCCCTTGGGGAAATTCATTTACTGCAAATTAAACTATCCTACCTGTGATCTGTGTATCTAGGAGCAGTGGTCTGCCTCTTTCATGCTGGGCCCAGGGACCAACTCCAGTTCTTCTATCCATTGCCTTGGTCAGGGGCACAGACAGGAGTATTAACCCTAACATGAATGTCTTTTTGATGGTGGGAGGAAACCGGAGCACCCGCAGCAAACCCACCGCAGACACAGGAGAACATGTAAACTCCACACAGAGGACGACCTGGGATTACCCCCAAGGTTGGACAACCCCAGGGTTCGAACCCAAGATCTTCTTGCTGTGAGGCGACAGCGCTAACCACTAGGCCACCATGCCAGCGAATTACTACTTTGACTGATGCACTGGCATTCTACATTGGTTGCTTGACACCTTTTCCTTCAGTGCAAGCCTTCTGTATGTACACTGGCACAGCAGTGGTATTCTGCTATCTGTACAACATCACTTTCTTTTTAGCACTTAATGGGAGATGGGAAAAGAGCAACAGGCACTGGTTTACTTGCTTGGACATTCCACAACCAGAATCTGAAAAGTACAATATATGTTGTGTTGGAGGAGCTTATGATTCACATACTGGAAAAGAGGAATCATTGCCAGTTAACACCTTTATTGTGAACTATTATGGGCCATGGTGGTCTATTCCATTGCCTACCAACACGGGGATCACCGGTTCGAATCCCCATGTTACCTCCAGCTTGGTCGGGCATCCCTACAGACACAATTGGCCGTGTCTGCGGGTGGGAAGCTGGATGTGGGTATGTGTCCTGGTTGCTGCACTAGCACCTCCTCTGGTTGGTCGGGGTGCCTGTTCGGGGGTGAGGGGGAACTGGGGTAAATAGCGTGATCCTCCCACGCGCTACGTCCCCGTGCCGAGAATTCCTCACTGTCAGGTGAAAAGAAGCGGCTGATGACTCCACATGTCTCGGAGGAGGCATGTGGTAGTTTGCAGCCCTCCCTGGATCAGCAGAGGGGGTGGAGCAGCAACCGGGATGGCTCGGAAGAGTGGGGTAATTGGCCCACAATTGAGGAGAAAAAGGAGGAAAATCAAAAAAGAACACAATGTCAAAATAAAGTGGCTTTCTAAATAAGGTCTAAAAAACTATTAACAATGAAAAAATAAACAGGAAATATTATTTTTTGTGTAATAAGTTGCCATACAATATTGGGACCATGTGAACAGTAGGGGGGGTTACACGTTGCAACAATGACTGGCCAGTTCATGCTGCATGCAGGCATTCCTGAATAGCCCTTTGTTAGGTTCATTATACATAGTAAAAAAACAACAACAAACAAACAAAGTGAAAACACAATTCCTTCTATCAATAAAATGTACAAGACCAATGTATGAAGCCTGACTGTGTACGTGCAACAGACTTGTATGGATAATAAACCACAGAAAATCCCAGGCCACCTCTATTAACTGCCTTCTTCCTCATGTATTTACCACCTGGAATTCCTTCAAAGTGAAATATTGGTTGTCATAAGTCCAAGTTCAACTTTACTGTCATGTTTATCTAGAATACGATGACACGCTTGTGCTCTGGCTGTCCCTGCCTTAACACAAAGGTCACAAGGACACACCATCCCCCAAAAACCACCGCACTACAACTACGTACACAGATCTCATACATTATATATATATACAATATATGGGTGCGTCAGCTGTTCAGCCACCTGACTGCCTGTGGAAAGAAACTTATTACTGAGATGGGTGGTGTGTGACTTGATGCCCCAGTAATGTTTTTTTTTAGATGGAAGGAGCAAGAACAGAACATGAGCAGGGTGACTGGTATCTTTACTGTTTTGGGCTGGCGTCCGCGTAGCGTGGTGGTCTATTCCATTGCCTACCAACATAGGGATCGCCGGTTCGAATCCCTGTGTTACCTCTGGCTTGGTCGGGCATCCCTACAGACACAATTTCCCGTGTCTGCAGGTGGGAAGCAGGATGTGGGTATGTATCCTGGTCGCTGCACTAGCGCCTCCCCTGGTCACTCGGGGCGCCTGTTCAGGGGAGAGGGGGAACTGGGGGGAATAGCGTGATCCTCCCACGTGCTACGTCCCGCTGGTGAAACACCTCACTATCGGGTGAAAAGAAGCAGCTGGCGACTCCATATGTATCGGAGGAGGCATGTGGTAGTCTGCAGCCCTCCCCAGATCGACAGGGGTGGAGCAGAGACCGGGATGACTCGAAAGAATGGGGTAATTGGCCAAGTACAAGTGGGGAGAAAAAGGGGAGGGAAAAAAAAAGATGTTTTAGGCTTTCCTTTTGCAGCGAGCAGTGTAAATACTATGAAGTCGTGGTAGCTCCATGCCAATGATTTGACACTAACAGGCCAAACTATCAGTTTAAACTCTGTCATAATCCCAAAGAACGACTGGTTTTACATGAAAACTATACAGACATTTCTGGACAACAAAAGTGTATTTGCACAGTCGATAAAAAGTGGAAAGTGCATCAACATCAGGACCGATATCTTATAGAGGAGTTCACAGTAACACAGTAATGATCAGAAATGTATGTTGACAATCAGATAGTTTGTCTCAAGCCCTCTTAGGAAGCCCTCTATGAAACTGAAATTATAGCTGTTATCAGAACAAGTAATTGTTTCATATAAAACTATATGACTTTCCCTCGTAACTTAAGTTATGAATTAAAATATTCATTCCCATGAAATGTTGGAACAAACTATCGTCATTAGGTTGAAAGTCAGAATGTTTTGTGCACTTGTGAGTTTAGTGAATTGACAAATTATGAAGACATAATGTCTAATTGTGGATATAAACAATGGAATTTTACATTTTTAGTTTATCCCTGTGATCCTGGTGTCATTTATAGTTTCATTAACAATATCCAAAGGTCCGTTTTGTTAACCGGGGCATCTCAAGGACATCATTCAAACGGATGGGGGATGCGAAAGTGGAAATATTGTTGTACCCAAGCGATTTATTTGTCTTGGCCAGCCAGGCTCATTACAGATCAGCTTTGACAGAATGTCTGCAGGGGAACTCTTTTTTTGCTTTCTGAAAAAAAAAGTTCTGCCTTGACCTGACCATATCTAATCAAAACATAAGGTGATGCAATATACATTAAAGACCACCCTCTTCCTCAACACACATTCTATACATTAAATAATTAACTGAAGTATGGAAAACATTTACTCAGATTACATTAACGATTTTGAGCTGACCCCCCCCCCCACCCAAGTGTGGCCTGTATGCCGGTGCAAAAATGAACTAATAATATTTACATTATTAATTATTATAAATAATTTGCCCACTGAGGCAAATGTGTAATTTGTAATACTGGGCTATACCAATAAATAAACTGACGTGACTACAGTGTTCCTTGTCTTGTCCACCACACGGCAGCGATAAGCCTTCACGAAATTTTATGTCAAGGTCATTTGGTTTGGTGACATTATGACTTGTTACAGGTGGTCTAACCATTTGCAAGGCACCATAAATGTGTGCACTGAAGTCCTTCATCGCCATGGCCACGATCACAGTCAATCATTAATGTTTAATAAAGAAAATGCCTATAAGAATCAAACCTTAGTCAGGCACTGATGCCATTACTCAGGGTAAACGCAGTATGGATGAGGCATCGGTTCAGAAAATTTGACCCAGAGTTTACCTAACGTCTTTCAGGATTTACATTACATTTTCTTGTTATGAGACAAGAGATGGAGTGATATTGTCTTGCAAGTGCGCGGTTTAGACTGATGTACAGCAAACATGGAGGAAGCTGATGGTGGCATTGCTGTTGTGGGCATAGGATGCAATTTTCCAGGGGGTAAGACTCAAGTTTTAAAGCTGTCAATCAACTGTAATGGTTTCCTTCCTTTTTTGGAAAACAGTATTTACAGTAATATTCACCTACCTACGTATATATTCACCTGCACTCTGGTTCTATGGCTTGCCTCAGACCGGTTAAAAAGAAACAAAGGGGGCGTCCGGGTGGTGTGGTGGTCTATTCCGTTGCCTACCAACACAGGGGGGGGATCACCGGTTCGAATCCCTGTGTTACCTCTGGCTTGGTCGGGCGTCCCTACAGACACAATTGGCCGTGTCTGCGGATGGGAAGCAGGATGTTGGTATCTGTCCTGGTCGCTGCACTAGTGCCTCCTCTGGTCAGTTGGGGCGCCTGTTCGGGGGGGAGGGGGAACTGGGAGGAATAGCGTGGTCCTCCTAGCGCTACATCTGCCTGGTGAAACTCCTCACTGTCAGGTGGAAAGATGCGGCTGGCGACTCCACATGTATCGGAGGAGGCATGTGGTAGTCTGCAGCCCTCCCCAGATCGGCAGAGGGGGGAGAGCAGAGATCGGGATGGCTCGGAGGAGTGGGGTGACTGGCCAGATGCAATTGGGGAGAAAATGGGAGGGGGGTAAAAAAAGAAAGAAAAAAGAAATCCACTAAGCCTTGTGAGTAAAATACATTCCTGGTATCCAGCATTGATTTTTATTTTTTGGTATCAGCTAATCTGATATTCAACTGTTGAAGATTTTTTTTCAATGACTATGAAATCAAATATGAATTTGATTTTCACAGAGCAACTTCTACATCTTCCAACAGCGATTTTCCTGCATAAAAAGCACTCTTACACAACAGCAGCCCTTCTGAAGGGAGGGCGAGTACCGATGTTCCCCATACAGCACTTCATTCCTGTACATCTGTTTTCACAACATCGCGATAAAGCTAAATCATCCCACATGTAATTTCACACAGGAGAGGGGCTTGACAACTTCTGGAAGGTTCTTTTGGCTGGGAAGAACTGTTCCGCGCCTATTCCCAGGGAGAGATTTGACCTAGCCAGCTGGTATGATCCTGATGACAACAAAGCCGGCAAATCTCGCACAGCGAAGGCTGCTCTCATCGAGGGGTCTGTTCTTTAATCCTCCACTTCTTTGCATTTCAAATTAATCACAAGTCATAATTACTATTGAATGTTTCAGCAACTGCTGATCATTACTCATAGCTACATAAATCTCTGTAAATATTTGACCATAGTATCCTATTACTATTACTACTACTACTACTACTCTCGGCTGTTCCCTTTAGGGGTTGCCACAGCAGATCATCCATTTCCATCTCCTCCTGTTCTCTGCATCTTCCTCTGTCACTCCAGCCACCTGCATGTCCTCCGTCATCACATCCATAAACCTCCTCTTTGGCCTTCCTCTTTTCCTCTTACCTGGCAGCTCCATACTCAGCATCCTTTTCCCAATATACCCAGCACCTCTCCTCCACACATGTCCAAGCCATCTCAATCTTGCCTCTCTTGCTTTGTCTCCAAACCGTCCAACCTGAGCTGTCCCTCCAATATACTCACTCCGAATCCTGTCCTTCTTTGTCACTTCCAACAAAAATCTTAGCATCTTAAACTCTGCCACCTCCAGCGCTGCCTCCTGTCTTTTCATCAGTAATATTTTGTCAGTAACCATGATAATAATTATAACAAGAAAAATCAGACATAATGGTGATATTAAGTACAATATAAAACAAATGAAATGGCAAATTTCAAATGAATTTAAAAAGAGCAGCTTGACACTGCCACATCGAAAATAACGGCGTAAAGATGTTTTTTCAAACTCTAATACCGGCATAAAATGGGTGTGCATTTTTTTTCCAGGTTCAATGTGTTTGACCACAAGTTCTTTGGCATCAGTGACAGTGAAGTGGAACAGATGGACCCCCAACAAAAACAGCTTCTTCAGTGTGTCTACAGGGCTTTGGAGAATGCTGGTTTACCAATGGAGAAGGCCAGTGGGACGAGGACAGGAGTATTTTTTGGTAAGACGGTAAAAAAAAAAAAAATTAAAAAAAATGTATCCTTAATAACGGTGTACCCTTGATTTGTTTTTATAAATTGCTTAATATTAGTATGTTTGATTCCTATGTTGATTCAGAATTTAATGACATTTAATGGATGTTTAGCTAATGGTTTTTGCTGAGTTCTTACAATAAAAATACTACACAAATGTTGCCTATACTGTGTAAACGTTTAGGCTGCTTGCATGTTTCCATTATAGGTCTCATGAACAGAGATTATGAGCAATCAGCTGCACATGTGCATCCCTCTGTGATTAACCACTGGACAAGTACTGGGCTCGCTATGAGCATAGCAGCCAACCGAGTCTCCTTCATCTTCAACTTCACTGGACCCTCAATGTGCATAGACTGTGCTTGTTCATCATCGCTTGTGGCACTTCATCTTGCCTGTCAATCCATTAAACAAGGTTGGGAACTATGTGTGTATTATGTAACGAAAAAAACAAAAAGAAAGAACAAAACTAGGCAAAACTGAGGCCAAGCCTCACCCAATGAGTATATAGTGCCATGCCTCTTTTTCATATGTTCTGTGTGTGTGTTTGTGAAACAGAGTACTCAAAGTTGCGTATGACTGGGAATATGTAATTCAGATCAAACTCGGCATAAAACAATCCCGTCTGAGGTTTGAAAGTACGTGTTTTGTCTTACCAGGGGACTGTGACATGGCTCTGTGTGGGGGTGTTAGCTGTATCATCGAGCCGAGAGTCTTTGTCGCTCTCAGCAAAGCAAAGATGATCTCACCTGAGGGAACCAGCAAACCTTTCTCCAGCAGAGCAGATGGCTATGGCAGAGGAGAGGGCTGTGGTGTGGTTCTGCTGAAACCTTTGAAAAAGGTCAGAATATTAAAAAATATTATATCAAAATAAAGTCCAAAACAGTATTTACTTCAAAGTTGTCCACCAATAATAATTTTTCAGATCACTATATGTTTATATTATCACATAAAATATTTTAAAATCCAAAATAAGCTGCCCCCTAAAATGTTGATCTTTGGTGAATCTAAAAGAAATGATCAGCAAGAACAAAGATTAGTGTCTGGTGATCTGTATTGTACCCAATGGACAGTTGCTGGTAGCTTTGCCAAAGTTCACAAAATGACAAGAAGTGTCCAGTAGAGTACTATATCGCTTAAATGGAGGGCCAACCATTTAATAATTATAATGATAATAATGATAATATTAATAATGATAATAATAATCTACTCGGAACAGCCCACATATTACAACGAGTACTGTCAGTCAAGCGACATCTGCCTTATAGTTCCTCAGGTCCATAGTTTGGACCCGGCTCTACAGAATGTAAAACAGGAAACGCGAAAGAAATAATAATGATAGTAATAATAATAATAATAATAATAACAATAAACAGGCGACAGCCATGGGCTTTTTTAGTGAACATTAGTTGGCGAGCGCTATTGCCCTGAAGAATAACATTGCAGCTTGGTACTCAGCAGCCAGGTGACACTAGCTTACACAGTACTGAATCAATTTAAGGGATACTGCAACCCAGTTTGACTCCTAATGATAGGAAAATAGGGGGTTACACTTTATTTCAGGGGGTTGGAAGGGGTCGGAAGTTACCTAGTAATTCCCTAGTAATAAGGTGGTAATTATCACATAATTTCTTAGAAATAAGGTTGAAATTACCTTGTAATTTGGGTTGGGGAGAGGGTTAGAGTTAGGGTTAGGGTTAGCTGTAAAATTACCTGTAAAAACTACCACCTTATTACTAGGAAATTACAAGGTAATTTCAACCTTATTTCTAAGAAATTACGTGATAATTACACCTTATCACTAGGAAATTACTAGGTAATTTCCGACCCCCTAAAATAAAGTGTTACCAAATGGGGCTTAGGTTAAAAAATGTCAGTTCCCTTTAAGTATCCTTTTACATTTGCCATAAATATAGAAAGGACATTCGACATCAATTATAATTGATACAATAACTAAAATCACTTTCCTTGTCAATTTTGTGAACTTCTATGAATATCTGTCATTTTGTGAGAGAGCCCAGTGCAAATTAATTTATTATTTTCAAAAAATAAATACTTATCATTGATAAGTATCTACAACTACTACTTTCGGCTGCGCCCATTAGGATACTTAATCATACTTATCATTGATAAGTATATATGTCCCAAATAAAGTTCTATTCAACTTTTTGAGTTCACTGTACCATGTTGACTGCATGTACAACAATAAGTCATTAAACTGTACCTATGATCATGGATAATATTCCATCTACTTATATGTCAAACAGGCAATACAGGACCGTGACCATATATGGGGTATCATCAGCAAAACAGCAGTTAACCAGGATGGTCACACAGTCACCCCAATCACCAAGCCCTCCATGGTTCAACAAGAAGAACTTCTACGAAGAATCTACAGTAAGTCTGACCTTGCAAATGTCCAGTACATAGAAGCACATGGGACTGGAACCCCAGTTGGAGACCCAACAGAGGCAGGGAGCATCTCAAATGTCATTGCCAAAGCCAGACCTCCAGGTTCAGAGATCCTCCGCATTGGTTCTGTGAAGAGCAACATTGGACACACTGAATCTGCAGCAGGAGTGGCAGGACTTATCAAGGTACTCTTAATGATGAAACACGAAACCCTTGTTCCCTCAGTGTTCTACTCTGAAGACAGTGCCAGTGTAGATGCCAAAGCCCTAAACATAAGCGTTCCTACTGAGGCAGAGAGGTGGAGTGGCCTTGGTGAAAGAATTGCAGGTGTTAACAACTTTGGTTTCGGGGGAACAAATGCACATGCTATTGTCAAGCAATACAAAAAGGTACCACTTCCTCAAAACATTAACTCCAAACAAAGGAAGTGTTTTGTCATGTCGGCAAATTCACCAAAATCTCTCATTATGATGTGTGAAGACACCAAGGAACAGCTAGAAAACAACAGCAAGGTTGACCTAGATTCTCTGGCATATACATCAGCTTGTAGGAGAAGCCACCTAAAGCACAAATACAGAAAGGCAATCATATTTTCATCTCTAGCAGATCTTCAAGATCAGCTTATGTCTGCACTAAGCAAAAACATTGCACCCTCATTTTTAGATCCAAGGTTAGTGTTTGTTTTCTGTGGAAATGGCGTCACTTACCATGGTATGTGTAAGCAGCTCATAAAACACGAGAGTGTGTTCAGACACAAGATCCAAGAGATTGGTAAAAGTTTCCAAATGGTCAGTGATTTGAACATCTTGGAAAAACTCGAGAGTGAGTTTGAAAGTACTGATTTTGCAAGACCTGAAGTTGTCCAGCCTCTCCTCTTTGCTATTCAAGTTGGCATTACCACTCTCCTAAGGCAATGGGGTGTCAAACCTGATGCTATACTTGGACATTCTGTTGGAGAGGTTGCTGCTGCTCACTGTTCGGGCCTATTATCTCTTGACGATGCAGTAAAGGTGATCTACTTCCGCAGTACTCTCCAAAGTAAAGTTACAGGGGGCAAGATGCTTGTGATCAGTAATATGGCTGTATCAGAAGTTGTTAATATTCTTCCTCGTTACTCCAATAAGATTTGCATCGCTGCCTTCAACAGCCCGCTGTCTTGCACAGTTTCAGGTGATGCAAATGCAATAGAAGGCCTCCATGATGAACTCAGTATGTCAGTCAAGAGTCAGAACCTGTTCCTCCATGTGCTGGAAGTCCCTGCTGCTTATCACAGCCACATGATGGATACAATTCTGTCTGAAATAAAGGAAAGTATTGGCTCCTTACAAGTGAATGACCAAGAAACAGAGCTGTTCTCTACAGTCACAGGCAAAGAGGTAGAGCATCCTGATTTTAGCACAGGAGAATACTGGGCCAGAAACATCCGTGAGCCAGTATCATTTGAGCAGGCAGTGAGATCAGTAACTAAAGGTAAGAAGAACGTAGTCTTTGTAGAGATTGGCCCAAGGAGAGCCCTGCAAAGGAACATCATGGAGATTCTTGGAAACAACATCCCTGTCCTTGCCTCAGTTCAGCCTGACAAAGATCATGAAACAATGCTGACAACAGTTGCTAAGCTGTTTGAAACAGGGGTTCAGGTTGATTGGAATCAGTTCTATAGAGAATGTGAGACAATGCCGTTGCCTTTCCCAAAATACCAGTTTGACTGCTATCAGAGAGATGTTATCATAGGAGCAGCACAGAAAAACACAGTAGGTAATCACCCTGTGCTCTGTCAGACTGGCAATGAAGGAAATGTCTTCAGCTGTGATCTGTTGTCCAACTCATACCTGCAAGACCACAAACATAATGGTGTACCCATCATCCCTGGTGCCTTCTATGTTGAGTTGGGTTTGGCTGCTTTCATGGTTAATGCAAAACCTAAAGTCCCGCTCAACTCAATTCAGCTCAGTGTTGATTTTCAGAGTCCATTTGTTTTAACACAGAACGCACCAGAGATGAAAGTAAAACTGCAGCCATCGGGGAATGAATGCAGTTTCACAGTATTCTCACCATTTGCAGTCTATGCATCAGGCACAGTAGTTTCCAAGCGAGAAAGGCTGATCGAAGAGCAAAATATTTCATTAAGCTCTATCTACAAGAGATGCAAATCTACATTGAGTTCTAAAGAATTATATGGCCATCTTTCACAAGGTGGCTTTCAATATGGGGATGTTTTCAAAAATAAGGAGGATGTGCATTACGGGGAAGACCTAATGGAAGCTATTTCAGTTGTCAGAGTTCCAGAGGAATTACATTCGCAGTTGCATGAGTACTGCCTCCATCCCATTATACTAGATTTCCTAATGCAGCTTCTCCCAGTCACAATAGTGCATGCATTTGCTGGCAGGCCAGGGTTTCCAGCCAAAATAGGAAGCTTGACAGTTTTTGAACCCCTGCAGGATGAAATGATAGTGTACCTCAGAGCAATGGATGTGGGTGTAAATCACTTTGAGGTGTGTGGGTGCTTCACAGATAAAGATGGCAGGGTGCTGGTTGAGGTTAAGCATGTGCTGATCAAGTACCTTGGGAGTCATTTCCAAGTTGTAGAAGAGTACTTCTACCACAATGACTATAATGTCATTGCTGAAGAAATCACATCCTCTGATCTTCCTAGGGCGCTGGTCTTCTGTGACCAACTAGGAATATCAAAATCCCTGCAGCAACACTTGGACTCAAGATCAAAATACATTTCTCTCACACATGCAAAAGATATCTTAAACCACGGATTCCCCATGCTCTTGAAAAATCTTAACATCACAGATATTGCGAAAAATTTTGATGAGGTGTTGTTTTTGTGGGGCACTGATGATCTCACTTCACTAGTAGCAGATGTTGTCCTGCAGAACCTGGTGAACTGCTGTGAGATTTACCGCCGAGTAGTCCTGCAACTGAAAGCAATTCAGTTTCCAAATTCCATCAGGGCAGTAACGTACTGCTCAGCAGAAATCACAGTAGACCATATAAGTCCAGGTTTTGCCCTTTCTGGCATGACCAGATCATTTGCTGCAGAAATACCAGATCTTTCCTTTCAGCTGATTGATATAAGCTCTACCTCTGCTGAGGATATCACAGCTCTGTCTCAGGTCTTGAGATCATATCCTTGCAATCGGTTCCCAGAGCTGGTGGTAAAAGATGGGCAGATTTTGAAACCTTCCATTGTTCGTACCCCAGTTCAAGTCGTTGACGAGTCAAAGGGCAGTTTCTGGTCTACATCCACTGAGACCTGTGTCCTTCAGACAGCTGATGCATATACTGTGACGCAATTGTGTGCCACACCGCTTGATGCTGAGGAGCAGTCACTGAATCCAGCATCAGTTGAAATTCAACTCAATCAGATGTGTGTTCACTCATCTGATTATTTTCCTATCAGTGCTTCACACTGGAAATTTGGCCAGGGGATCTACTGGAACAAACATGCCACTCAGAACCACAAGCTACTTGCTCTTGATTTCAGTGGTACTATTACAGCAGTAGGGAGGGATGTTAAGAAATTTAAAGTTGGAGACCATGTGGCTTCCTGTTATCCCATTGTGGCAGCAACCAAGATAGTTGTCCCAGAGGATGTGTGTTACAGCACAAAAAGGTTCCCATTCCTTCAGAAAACACCATGTGTTTCATTCTTTGTATTGGCATGGGAAATCATGCACAGAGCCTTGCCCAAAGCAAAACAACGTCTGGGAATTATATCTTCTATTCCTGACTCTGCTCTGACTAAAGTCTTGGCTCTCACATCCTACAAATCAGGGTGGAATGTCATTGTCGGTGCACATTGCAGTGGATCCATTGTAGATGCATTTGTCCTCCTCCCTCCATTTGATGAGTCACTGATTGCCAAAGTTGGTAATTTTTCTGGTGTCAAAAATGTTGTCATCATCTGTGAATCACAGTCTCACTGTTTGCTTGCTCAAGATGCTTTCCAAAGTGTGAATGAAAGCGTTCACATGCAGACAATTCAATTGCCAACTATTTTACAAAAGGGAACACTGAGTGCCCATAGGCCACACATTTATCGTTGGCTCAAGTCCATGAACTTGAATGGGGCGTCATTAGTTCTCGAGAGTCTTACCTTTCAATCTGTGACACCCCAGAGTATCAGCATGCCTCTCTTGAAGAAATCAGAATCGTACATCAACTCAAGGACCCTGTCTGTTGTGAGACTGACCAAAGATTTCAAAGGTAGTCTATCTGAAATTCCATTGCTGCCTAAAGAAAGACGGCTTTTCCGAAAGAGAGCTGTGTATATTGTGACAGGTGGTCTCTCGGGCTTGGGCTTTGAAACAGTCAAGTTCATTTCTCAAAGGGGAGGGGGATGTGTTGTTATACTCTCCAGAAGCAGTCCCACACCAGATATGCAGCAAGAGATGCACAATGTGGAGAAACAGTGTGGGGCATACATCACCAGCATGGAGTGTGACGTATCTGTCTCTCAGCATGTTTACAAGGCTATTGGTGCTATTGGTCATAAATTCCCTGCTTGTCCAATAAGAGGAGTGTTTCATAGTGCAGTTGTCTTGCATGATGGGCTGATCGAGACACTTGATAAATCCCTCTATGAAAAAGTTCTCAAGCCAAAAGTGAATGGTGTTATGAATCTGCACTATGCAACAAAGAACTTAAATTTAGATTACTTTGTGTGCTATTCCTCAATCTCTGCATTCATGGGAAATGCATCGCAAACAAACTACTGTGCAGCCAATACATTCCTTGACGCATTCTGTCAATACAGACGCAAGCTTGGCCTTCCCGGACAGTCTATTAACTGGGGGGCCTTGAACCTTGGTCTCCTTTTGAATAAAGAACATTTTCAAAGGTTTCTGGAGGCAAAGGGGATGATGGTACTGGATGTGTCTGAGATACATAAAAGTTTGGAACAAAGCCTCATGCTTAACAGACCCCAACAGGCCATATGCAGGTTTCACTTCAAAAATATCAGGTACAACATCCTCTCTCAAAATGCTGCCTTGACCAATCGTATGTCTGCATTAGTAGAGGAAGCATTCCAAAAGTCCAAACAGGTTGATTCACAAACAAAACAAACAGACACAGTCTCACCAAAAGAGTATGTCAAATATCTGCTAAGTGAGACCATTGGTATTGACAAGAGTGAGCTGAATGATGAATTAACTCTGTCATCTTTAGGAATTGACTCAATGCAGGCAATGACTCTACAGAATCTCATGTTTCAAGAGAGAGGTGTGAATGTGTCATTGGTTAAATTGTTGGACCCAAATGCCACACTATCAACAGTTGTCGCTATCCTAACAGAAGGAGATGAAGGTGAAAATTTCAATGATAAGCCAAAAACACCTGCGATTGAAACCATGAATGTTGTGTCAACTAGACTGTAGATTGCCCGGATGTTCTTATCCAAGTGAGAATGTTTTACTTTTTGTATTCTCAGTCCTGACTTCTGGTTCAGCTCAAATTTTGTGCCCCTGCCCATAATTCCTAAAGGCTGGCCTGCCTCTGACTGGAACCAAGGATTATAGTTTTGACCATTGTCATGAAACTGTTTCAATACATATATTTCCAGTTTATTAATTCTAACGTTTAATACTTAAGTCACAGATTTTTTTTCAATGACTGTAAATAATGAAAGCCTTGCACATCGTTGCAACAAAAAAAAAATCTGAGGGTTTCTTCAACATGTGTTAATACTGGATTTTGCATCATATTTGTGTTTGATTGTGCTCTAAATGTTTTTATGAGGTTAAGTTTGTATTGCTGTAACCAGAGCCCCTGTCATTTTATCAAATAATGTGCATATCTGATTTTTGATTGCTTGGTTTTATAACACCTCAGTACAAATGTTCAACATTGTAGATGGCACTATCATGGCTGTTGTCTGTAGAATATGACAAAAATAAACATTGATGAATGAAACTTTTTAAAATTATTTTGTTGATGAACCTTACATTTTTCAAGTTCTGTCTGGATTGTTTTTTTTTTTATAAATCATGCAGATATACAGAGCATGGTGAAAATACAAGAAAAAAAATCAGTAAGTTTCTTCGCTCCCAACAGCTTTGTATATACGTAACTACAGGCTACTCATCCTGTATACTTTGGTTATTTTCAAATTATGTCTGGTATTAACGAATTTCATCATGTAGAAGGCATGCAGACAATCATTACAGCTAAAAAATATGTCAGGTACAAGTAAGCCTGCCTTTTTGTTTGCATCATTGTAATAGCGCAATTACACTTATGATTAGTGCTAGTATCACTTGTCTTAATAGTAAATTCATTGCATTTTAAGATGGTATCTGAGTAAATAACTATCAGAAATAAGGAAATTCAACATCCAAAGAACTCGGGAGTGTCAGTAGGGAGGCGCAATTATTTGGGGAGGGAGAGAGGTTAGGGGTCTTTACTCTGGAACGTAATGATGCAATTTCCTACAATTTCAGTTAAATTAAAAAGATTTGGGGGTCTCGTTTTAAAGTGGTTATCAAGTAATCTCTTACCTTACATTAGGATAAATCTTTTTGAGATTTTCATCTGCTAATTATTTGTGCTATTGTGATAACTGAAAATGACACCTTCACTCATTCATTCACTAATAATAACCCACCCTACTCAGTGGATTTAGCTTCTTCTCTTATGTTCCCTTCTCCTCTCTTCACCCCTGGTCATCTGTTCTCTCATCATCTGTTACTCTCAAAATCTCTCTTCCTATATTCGTCGACTCTTTCAATCTCATGTCGGCTTTTAATTATATTAATTTCTCTCTTCTGTTACCTACCTATTGTCATTTCTATCATTTTATGTCCCCCATGCAGAGCCCGGGAGGTACGGAGCCCGGGAGGTGACATGGGAATACAATTATTTTAACTAGCACGCACGCAATATTAAGTCGCACGCTCAATTTATTTAGTCGCACGCAAGCTTTACTAAGTCACGCACACACTTTATTAAAGCGCACTCGCGCTTTAGGAAGTCGCACGCCCTATACAGCATTTCTGTGCTCACTGCTTATAGCCCATGGCCGCACAGCGGAGCGTCACTGCAGAAAAAGGTAAGGCAATGAACACTATTTGTAATGTCCGTAGACGCCTTGTCTTACTGACATAAGAATAATTCAAGAACGAGCCGACTTCGTAGGTTCTTAACTGTGTAGCTTTTACTAGCGTTCATCCGACATACAACCTTCATCACATGCGCTTCTCTTCCTGTATACGTCACACGCACTGCACGTACACCCGTGAGTAGGTCAAGTTAAACACGTGACCTTTCATTCATTACATCTCCCCCTCTAAGATTATTTTCTAAACATTTCTCTGAACATTTACTGCCAACAATTTTAACCTGTATATCACCCCCCTTTTCGCAAAAAAAATAAAAAATCTCCCACAGTACACAAGTCCATACGCCTCACAAATCCAGCCGGATTGCTGGCTTGCTCACCCTGCCAGAGCGAGTAACATATGGTGTGGAAGTTGGCATTTCTGCTGCTCGGGACTCATCCGTGTTTCCACTCTCCCCTGGAGTGACATGGTCAGGATCCCTGCTGACAAAGGTGAGTGTTTTAGGTGTGGCCAACCGGTGGCGCCTGTTCCTTCTGTAATGTTCACCTTGAGCTGTCTCCACTATGTAGGATCTGGGAGTGGAGCTCTGACTGTGAACAACTGCTGGCATTGTCCATGTTTTCTGTCCATCAAGTTTGGTGAGTACTGCGTCACCCGAGTTCAGTGGGCGCAGTGTCCGCACGCCGTTCCTGCGGTTGTAGTAGAAAGCCTGCCTCGATTTGGCTGCGGCGTCAGCGGTTTTGATCAGTTCCTCTTTAGGCCAGGCCGGTTTCAGGTTATGCTGCAATGTGGGTAAGGTGGTTCTGAGTCTCCTACCCATGAGCAATTCCGCTGGACTGGCTCCAGTGGAAGAAGAGGGTGTAGCTCTGTATGTCAACAGGGCGAGGAGAGGGTCTTCCTGCCTTAATATGCTTTTGGCTATCTGAACAGCCCTCTCTGCCTGTCCATTACTCTGGGGGTAGTGTGGGCTTGAAGTCACATGGATGAAATCATAATCCTCACTGAACCTCCTCATCTCTTCTGAAACTAGCTGTGGCCCATTATCGCTAACTACAATTTCAGGGATACCAAAACGTGCAAATGTAGCCTTCAGCCTAGCTACAACCTGACTGCTTGTAGTTGTTGGTAGATTTAGGATCTCCAAAAACCTGGAATAATAGTCAGACACTATCAAGTAGTTTTGCTTTTTGTACTCACACAGGTCTATGCCAACTTTCTGCCATGGTCTGGATGGGAGCTCACTTGACATTAAAGGCTCTTCTCTCTGTGTGTTCTTGTGTTCTCTGCAGAACTGACATTGCTGTATCTTTGTTGTAATGTGCTCTGTCATTTTGGGCCACCACACTGACTGGCTAGCTCTCTCTCTGCACTTAACTATCCCCTGGTGCCCGTCGTGTATTCTGTCTAAGATCACCTCCCTCATCTCTGTGGGAATAACGATACGACTGCCTCTGATGACTAAACCATCTACCTCAGATAACTCCCCTCTCACCTGATAAAAGTCTCTGACTGTCTCCGGCACTTTATCGACATACTCAGGCCAGCCGTGTCTGATGAAGCCCAACACTGTCTGGAGCTGCAGATCCTCATCCATGCTCTGTTTTATCTCCTGCATCCTTTGAGGTGTGGCAGGCACCTGGCACACGATGGCATCAATGTGCGCTGCAACATCATCATGAGAAGCACCATCTCCGTAGCGCTGCTCTGGGCCTCTGGAGAGTGCATCAGCCACAGCTAAAGTTTTTCCTGGTGCGTATTCAGCCACTGCATTGAAACGCATCAGCCTCATTAACAGTCTCTGGCACCTAATGGGCACATTATCCAAGTCTTTGCTGTTCATGAGAGGCACTAGTGGTTTATGATCGGTGACAAGTCTGAAATTGTCAAGCCCAAACAAGTACTTCTCGAACCTTTCACATGCCCAGACGCTGGCTAAGCACTCTTTCTCGATCTGTGCGTACCTTGTCTCTGCGTCACTCAGCCGTCGGGAGCAGTAGGCCACGGGCTTCCAGTGTTCCCCGTGCTGCTGGAGCAGAACGCCTCCCAGCCCGTAGCTGCTGGCATCTGCTGACACCACCGTAGCCTTAGTGACGTCATAAAAGGTGAGTACCGGGGCGGTGGCGAGTGCTGCTTTAAGGTCTTGGAATGCTGTGTTCTGTGCAGGTCCCCACAGCCACTCTGTCGTTGCTTTAAGCAGTCCATAAAGCGGCTGACCTACAGTGGACAGCTCTGGGACGTATTTTGCCAAATAGTTCACCATCCCGAGGAACTCTTGAGTTCCGTCACGTTCTGGGGCTGAGGAAAGTTCTCTATTCCGGCCACTTTGTCCGGGTCAGGTCTGATGCCTGCCTCGTCGATGACGTGACCAAGGAAGCAGACTTGTTTCTGTTTGAACTTGCATTTCGCTTGGTTCAGTTTGAGACCTGCTGTTTCAATGACCCCCAGCGCCTCTGCTAGGCGCCGGTCATGGATTTCCTCAGTCTCTCCATGTATAACGATGTCATCCATGTACACCTCTGTGCCCTCTAGCCCGGTCAGAGTTTCCGCCATCTTTCTCTGGAAAATCTCTGGAGCACTCGTTATACCAAATGGAAGGCGGCAGAAAGCATACCTCCCAAATGGGGTGATGAAAGTGGTGAGCCCCCTGCTGTCTTCATGCAAGGGGATCTGGTAAAACCCACTTGCTGCATCCAACGTTGTGAAGAACTTTGACCCTGCGAGCCTTGGCATTGTTTCCTCCATAGTGGGCAGCACGTATTTCTCACGTTTCACCGCTCGATTCAGCCTCCTGAGGTCAGCACAGCAGCGAACCTCTTTCTTGTTCGGTTTCAGCACCGGCACCATAGCGGCGCACCATTCTGTGGGCTGAGTCACTTTTTCAATAATGCCCTCATTTTCCATGCGCTGCAGTTCTTTCTTAACCAGTGGTACAAGTGGCAGCGGTATCCATCTGGCTGTATGCACCGCGTATGGCTGGGCACCCTCCACCAGAGCTATTTTCACTGGGTCTGTTTTCAGCAGTCCACTTGAACCGAAAACTCCACTGACCTCATTCATCCGCTTCACTAGACCCATCTCCACTGCCTCTGGACGACTCAGCAGACAGCTGCCTCTCCCCTTGATCACATACACTGGAAAGGAGTATTGTTTCTCCTTGTAGTTGGTTGTGGCTTGAAACTGTCCTATGCAGCTGATGTTTCCACCTGGGCTTATGAAGCATGTGTCAGGAGGTCCCAGTTTTATGTTTGGCTTCAGCTTTTTAAATGTCCCTTGGTTGATAACAGTAGCGTCGGCCCCCGTGTCAATTTTAAAGGTTATTGGTACATCACTTATTGTTAAACTAACAGTCCAATCTTCCTGACTGCTCTCTTTGCCAACTTCTCCCAGAAAGTACAGCTGTTTAACCTCTTCAGTGACTTCTCTCACCGCTTTAGAGTGACATACACGCTCCCAATGTCCCTTTTTATGACACTTGTTGCACTTACTGTTCGTTGCAGGACACTTCCGCTCATCGGTGTGCTGCGTCTTGCCGCACCTCCCGCATTCATCTACTTTGTTGGTTGCAGGTCTGCTGCCACCATGACGCTGTCCGCCCTTTTTGTTTTGGCGTCCGTCCCGCCGTCGGACAACATTGACGTTAGCCAGCTGGGCCTCTGGTTGGTTAGCTTGGAGGCTGAGCTGCTTTGTTATTGCCTCCGCCTGGCGCACTTGTTCAATGACTTTCACCAGAGTAAGGTCCGCTGTGAGCTGGAACTGACGGGAGAGCACCTTATCTTTTATGCCCACTACCAGACGATCTCTGATATGTTCATCCCTCTTGTCCCCAAACTCACAGTGTTCAGACGCTCATACAATGTCCGGATGTACATCTCCGCTGTCTCTCCTGGCTGCTGGCTACGTTGATAGAAGCACGCCCTCTCATGTATGACGTTACGGCGGGGAATAAAGTAGTCGTCGAACCTTTTCAGTACGATATCATAGTCCACTTTATCACCCTCCGCCGCGAAGTCAAACGAGCTGAATATCTTTTCAGCCTCGCTGCCCATTGCATAAATCAGCGAACTCACTTGAATCTCCCCGTCGTCTTTATCCAGCTTTGTCGCGAGCCTGAAGCGCGAAAACCGTTGTTTCCACTCCGGCCATTCAACGGGGCAGTCAAACTTGAATTCACTCGGCGGATTAAACTTCGGCATGACCGCTCGTGTTCCGATACACAGACTATTCTGACACCATGTAATGTCCGTAGACGCCTTGTCTTACTGACATAAGAATAATTCAAGAACGAGCCGACTTCGTAGGTTCTTAACTGTGTAGCTTTTACTAGCGTTCATCCGACATACAACATTCATCACATGCGCTTCTCTTCCTGTATACGTCACACGCAATGCACGTACACCCGTGAGTAGGTCAAGTTAAACACGTGACCTTTCATTCATTACACTATTAGCGTATTTCATTATGAATGTCTAGTTATTTAGCTATTATATTACTATATATATATATATATATATACATACACACACACATATATATATACACACATATATAATTATTATATTGTTAATATAGTTATATCTTTACATTATATATTAATAATTCTTATCATACATTATTATATATTATAGATATAGAATATTTATAATATATATTTCAATATATAATAATATATATGTAATATATAATACACTTAACTTTATGCATCTTACCTTTGTCAGGAGCTGCGGTCTGAAGTGGAGCTCCCGCCAAGCGTAGATCGGATCAGAGCCAGCGGGCGGCGGTGTGTGCGTGCGTGCGTGCGACTTACTTAAAGCGCGCCCGCGACATATTTAAAGCGCGCACACGACTTACTAAAGCGTGCGTGCAAGTTACTAAATTGAGCGTGCGACTAAATAATGCGAGCTAAAAAAAAAAACTCCACGTCACCTCCCGGGCTCCGTAGTGCGACACTGCTTCATATTTCATTCTTTTCTGATCGCCTCTCCTTGTAGTACTGTCTACTTCATCATTCAATCTGATATTAATCAGCCAATTAGCAGACTAACTACTTAAGCCGATGCAACGTTAGCAATTCCGATGCCACACTTGTGGGATGTGGGCTGGTTAGCGAGAGCTTAGCTATTTCATAGGCTAGTCCTTGAACGACCGCTTCGCCGATTTTCAACCTTATCTCTAAGCCGCGATGTATCTGATTGGCGGAGCTCGCTGCTACCATGGAAATGTTTACCGCACCCGCGAACGTCGTGTTGGCTAGCGAGTTGAGTAACGTACCTAGCTAGCTGCTTATCCTATGCAGATGTGACTAACAACACTGACACCCCTACGTGACTGTAACTGGATCACTATTTCATATTTATTAAAACGAGTAATGAAATTACCTTCTCTGATCCTCTGGTTCTTCGCCGACACACTCGTTGGGAATCGGTGGCACCAGCATTGATGGACGCCCGGGGTGGTGATTGCAGTCAAGAGTAAAGCGCTGTTGATGACAATGTTGCATGGTTTTCATTGTTTATATTATCCAAAGTTACAGCAAAATGTCTTTATTTTTTCTATTCGGTATCTCTTCATATATTTGAAAATATATGCATATGAAATCATTTCTCAATTAAAAAAGAAGCTTATTTAGGGGTTGTGGGTAAGCGTTATCTCGCAATGCATCCTGGTACATGTAGGCTTTGCAGTCACGGCTCCGCGACCAGGATCTTGCCATCAACACTGATTGGGCAGCCACATAAAACCGGTGAGATTTCGCTTTAAGCTGTGTTGTTATGTTTGCCAGTGAATTAACATAGTTATCCAACACGAGCGTCTTTTGTTTGAGATTTTAATCATTAAATAAACGCACAGTGTTGTAGCTAGCATCCTTTGAGGCTCACCTGACAGGCAGCCCCTTCACCGCTAGCTGGCCCCCGGCAACCTCATCCGTTTGAAAAGACTGAAATTAAGCAACAATTCCTGTCCGCGTTATTATGGCTAAATCGTTGGTGGTGAATAAATCCGTCGGGAAAATTTAATACGAACAAGAACACGAATAAAGTTCAAATTTCAGTCCGCCCCAAAATGGAAGTCTGACGGGAACTTGACCTGTCGCCTGCCACGTCCCTCAGGCGCCTCTTATAGAAAAGTGGGCCAACCAAATTGAAAATAGCCATAGCCTGTACAGGTGTAATGGTTGAAAGTGCCCACCTCATTTGATCGTGATTTATATTTCTAAATGCTCTGTGTGCTGGTTTATTTTCAGAATTTTGTAACCGCTTTCTTTCCCCTCTCATTTCACCGCTCGTCAACGGACGACGTTAACTACCCAGGAAGTGACGACATGTGTTCGTTTGCAAAGTGGCTCCGCTCCACTTCCGGAGCTCCAGAGTTCTCTGTGGTTAGTTGGATGTGGTTTTATGGAGACGATTTTAGGTGGCGACTGTTTTCACCCTCATCCCAAAGTCGTGTTTGCAGTTAAGGGTAGCACAACATCTTCTCGATAGAGCACCGGCCCGTACAGCGTGCGTACATTTAGCCAAAATGTACTGCAGCGAATTCGGAGGGCAGTCCGGCCGAGCTCGGACATCCGGAGGGAACTTGGAGTAGAGCCGCTGCTCCTTCCCATCGAAAGGAGCCAGTTGAGATGGTTCGGGCATCCGATTAGGATGCCTCCTGGGCGCCTTCCTTTGGAGGTTTACCGGGCACGGCCAACTAGGCGGAGACCCCGGGTAGACCCAGAACTCGCTGGAGGACTACATGTCCAATCTGGCCTGGGAACGCCTTAGGATCCCCCAGGAGGAGCTGGAGAGCGTTGCTGGGGAGAGGCACTCTGGAGTGCCCTACTTGGCTTGGTGCCACCCCGGAAAACGGCAGAAGATGAGATGAGATAACTGAATCATCCGAGGAATTTGAACCGTACGCAATGGATTTTTTGGACTATATCATTCATTGCTGCAATAGCAGTGGGGGTAATTATTAATGTTTTTATTGGCAATGGCTTATCTGTACGTTATCTTGTGTGGACATAATTCACCATAATAGGTTCTGGTCGCTTATTTCCGGGTTGACAAGGTGAACTACGGCGATGATTGGTTGGAGCAGCGCCATGTTGCTGGGGCTGTTGATTTGTAGAGAAAATAAAAGACACACGCGTTGGTGTAGTCAGTGAGAAATTGTCCGAATATACTTTCCCGCAATTTCCACATTGGTGACCCCGACGTTTGTCTGCTGGACGTTCCCAGAGACAGCTCTTCATGAACATGACGACTAATGCGGTCTCTCTCAAGCTGCCGGAGTTCTGGGAGTCGTACGCCTCGGCTTGGTTTGCCCAGACAGAAGCGCGGTTCGCATTGCGGGAAATCACCGAGGACGACACAAAATACTACTGTGTGGTGTCGGCTCTCGGCGGTTCAACAGCAACCAGAATGGCGAGCCTCCTCAACAATCCTCCGCAGCGGGATAAATACGAGACACTCAAGGCTCACCTGTTGAAAACTTTTGAACTTTGTGACGCAGAGCGGGCCAGCCGACTCTTCTCTCTACAAGGCCTCGGTGACAGTAGGCCGTCTGAACTTATGGACAGGATGCTGGATCTCCTGGGAGAGCACAAGCCCGACTTCCTCTTCATCCAACTGTTTCTGCGTCAGCTGCCTTCTCAGGTACGGGCTGCTTTAGCCAACACCGCCATCACTGACTGTCGTGCTCTGGCCGAGGAGGCTGATAAGTTTTTCCTGGCTGGTCAACAGCACTGCGCGGCCGCGTTTTTTCCTGTCCAAACATTTTCACCGCTGCCTGGAGACACAACAGTCGCCGCCGCAGCAACAGCTCCTCAACGGCGGCAGGACCACGGCATGTGTTTTTACCATGCAAAGTTTGGACCCAAGGCCAAGCGGTGCCGATCTCCATGCAGTTTCAGCGCGGTCCCTTTAAATCCATTCAATGAGAGATCATACTAGTATGATTCCTCACTGAAGGGGGCTATTCTTGATACACATTTTTGCTCAGGCATATATTTGGCTATACCTTATGCTAGATATGTTAAAGGAGAATACATGAGAAAATAGCCTTTTTGGCACTGAGCCACAACATTAAAATGAATTTCATTATTTACACGGGTTAATGGATTTGATATAGGAGTTGTTATTACCTTGCTGACGTTCTCAGCAGTCTTTGATGTTTAATGGAGTTAGTGATGGTGTCTATTAACACAAGAGGTTTACATGACTTGGTAAAGAGGAAAGCTGTTTTCTTGTTTTGCAAAGAGGTTAAAGCTGATCTGATCTTTTTACAGGAATGTCATTCATGCCCAGATTATTTGAAACTTTGGAAGAATCAGTGGGGCAATGAGATTTGGCTGCCACATGGCTCAAACCATTCTGCTGGGGTAGCCGTCCTCAAAGATAGGTTTAAAGGGAAAATTTTAGAATCAAGGAGTGATTCAAAAGGCCACTGGATTTTGGTTGTCATTGAAATAGCAGGAAATCCGTTTGTACTAAGTAATGTTTATGGTCATAATTTTCCTGCATTGAACATTATATTACTTGAAGAATTGGAGAAACTACTTAAATCTCTTCTAGAGAAATATCCCTTGGCTAAACTTATATTAGGGGGTGATTTTAATATGGTTTGGTCCAATATCGCTGACCACTATCTGTCACGGACAATGAATTCTGAATAGGTTGAACGTTTTGGACATTTGGAGGTACCAAAAGGCAAAAGATGGACAATTCACTTGGGCAAACAAAGACTTCACTATTCAGTCAAGAATTGGTTTGTGGCTGATCTCAACACAGCTTGAACCTAATGTAAGTGAGGTAGAAAATTCTCCTGCTATTATGACAGACCACAAAGTAGTGAAACTAAGACTGAATCTCAATAATAACTGTAACAATAGAAGTAATGTGGGTTATTGGAAGCTTAATAGCTCACTCCTAAAAAGTGAACAGCGGGTATCAGATATCGATAATCTTATTGAAAAGTTTTGGAATATGGCTGTAGTAAGTAATGAATATGGAAAGTATTGGGAAATTTTAAAATATGAAATTAGAAAGTTGGCCGCTTTATATGGCAAACAAATGCATATGTGACGAGATCCAGAATAGAAAAAATAAAGATATTTCTGCTCTAATGTTGGATCATAATACAAACAATGAAAACCATGCTATCACGTTAGTAAAATTACAGCAGGAACTGGATGAAATCTATGTGGGGAGGGCAAGAGGGGCCTTTGTGCACTCTCGATGGAAATGGTTAGAGGAGGGCAAAAAGAACAGGTATTTCTTTAATTTAGAAAGATGAAATGCAGAAATAAACTTAATAACAAGACTAAAAATTGGAGACACAATCAAATGCAGAAATAAACTTAATAACAAGACTAAAAATTGGAGACACAATTTGTGACGATAGTAATGTTATTGGGTTGCCCGGTTTGGCACCCCATCTGACCTGTCCTCGGACCGGGGATCACAGTCTGAGCTCTGGAACTTAGTCGCAGAGAGCATAGGGGTGAAGCTCCACCGCACCACCGCGTACCACCCGCAGGCCAACAGGTTGTACGAGCAGTTTCATCGCTCTATGAAGGCTTGCTGTTCGGGCCAGCCTCAAGGATAGCAGCTGGGTCGACAGGCCTCCGTGGGTTATGCTGGGCATCAGGAACGCCCCTAAGGAGGGCCTCCAGTCCTCGTCCGCTGAACTGGTTTACAGACAGCCGCTGCGGGTCCCAGGGGACTTCATCCCCAACACCACGGTTCCCTGGTCTGCAGCCCATCAACGGACCACGCTCCTGGTTAATTCCAGAGCTTTCACACCGGTCCCCACTTCGCAACACAGCCTCCCACAGTCTCACATTCCCGGAAGTCTGCAGTCGGCGGAATACATTTTCATCCACCATGACGCCCACCGCGGACCCCTGCAGCCTCCCTATGATGGACCATTCCGAGTCCTGGAGACCGGGAACAATCACTTTGTGGTGGAAGTCGGCAACAAGCCAGAGCGTATTTCAGTGGATCGCCTCAAACCAGCTAGCCTGGACTTGGACCGACCTGTTGGACTTGCCCAGCCCCCAAGGCGGGGGCGCCCTCCTACCCTGCCCCCAACCCCCACCAAGGCCCCGAAAGTTCCTCCACCCCCCACCCTACCCCCATGCCGCCACGGGGTCCCTAAGGCCTCTCCTGTGGTCCCCCGGCCTCTGCACCTGTTCGGCGAAGCCGTTGCGGCCGGGCCATCCGCCCCCCTCTACGTTGACTTTTTCCCTTATGGTGAATGCTGGGGGGACGTATGTAGCAGACTCTATGGACATAATTCACTATAATAGGTTCTGCTCGCTTTAAGTGAAAGTGTTGCCGAGTTGACAGGGTGAGCTACAGCGATGATTGGTTGGCGCAGCGCCATGTTGCTGGGGCTGTTGGTTTGTAGAGAAAATAAAAGACACACGGGTTGGTGTAGTCAATGAGAGAAATTGTCCGTCTCTCCTGCAATTTCCACAATATCCTGCTTATTTACATATTCGAAATAAATCATCATTCATTCATTTATTCAAACCACAAGCCACATCCCTGTACAGACATATCAAGAACCCTGTTTGCTTATTCACTTTTTGTTCGTTTTGGTTTTCACTATAACTTGTAAGTTCTTGTGGGTGGGATTTTTGGTAAATTAATATTAAATAAATGAAATAAAGTAGATAGTAAAATAAGCAATTCATAGTTTCTAAATGGTTTTTGTGATATATTTGAAGTAACTGTTAATAGCCCAAACCTATTGTTTTGTTTTAAACTTAAAGAAATCGTTCTCTTAGTAAAACAAATACCTGTATTTGTCGTATTTACAATGATTTGATTTGTCAGTTGTTCATTAATTTGTCAATATATCATTTCAAAGAAACCAATGTGAAATGTTTGCAGCATTTTTGAATGGTCTTTGATAATAGATGTCCATGTCAGGACTTCTTCCATCGGCAGGGGAAGAGATGTGGTGGCAATAATCACGTAATGATGCCTCATCTGAATGCCTGTCTGGAGTTGTAATTTTGGGAAGTTGTATTAAGTGCTGTGTATTTACATACCTTGCGAGCCAAACCTGTTTGAAAATCCGAGTACAACAACGAGTAAGCCTGCCTCTTTGTTTGCAATAGTGAAATGAAGTTTAAGATTAGTACTACTATTACTTGTCTTAATAGTAGGATAGTTAGATATCCAATGTCAATGGAAAAAAGGACCCTCCCCCACGCATTAAGGGTAAATATATTGTATATTGTGTATGTCTTGTGCAGTAAGTAGTATTTTCTTTTTTCAATTAGTATTTTGAAAAACGTCTGATTAAAATATATCCACTACTTTGTGACGTGGGGGTAAAATCAACTGCAACCATCACTGTCGCAAAATGGCGCACAGAATGATCTACTCACGAGATCCATGAAATAGTATGTGCACTATTTACCAGTTGCAGAGCCATCCATCCATACGATAGGTCGTTCTTGTAAACGATACTGATGTGCCTTTAAGAGGACCACGCCCACCTACAGCCTCCATGTGCTGGCGAACTGCCCAGCCTTCTGAAGCGCTCCGCCAATACGTCGCTACCTAAAGGCACTTATATATAAAAAAAACACGCACACAGTACGAAATAGGTTCTTGTTTTTGACCCGCACTTCCAACTACAGTGGAGTAACTGACAGATAAACTCCACCTTGCTGCCAGTTTCAAAAGCACAGACAAAGAAGATGAAAAAGCATGTGAAGCAGCAGCCAAGAAGGCTTGATTGGACATACAACAGCAACCAGGATGGAGAAGCCCTCCTTATGTTTTTTTGTTGTTGCTCCTTTACATTTGAATCGGTCAATGGCACGTTTACCGTTATTATTGGTATACAAAATACCAGAAGAGGACTGAGAGGCCCTACTTGGGCCCACTGTATTGTGTATTGTGTAAAAGCACAAAGCGGAATGAACAGACTGCCAAGTCACGTTGCTCCCATAATTAGTCCTTCAGCTGCAGTTTAGTGTCATAACTGAATTACCTACATTTTTGACATGAATGAAGGTTTCTCTGGTGACTGCTGATGTGACCAGTCCTGTCTTCCCATTGCAGTTGCGTGGTTTGTGAAGGCACGATAACACATTGGGGATGCGCTCGAGCCACGCGCAAACTCTTATCTATAACAGCCGAAAACCTAGATTTCACACCAAGTAGCACATAGAGATGTAGCTCTGTTTCTCATTTGTGGCAGCAAAATGTGTATTTTTATTTGAGATGGCCGAAATGTGAATTTTCTCGTCAAAAAATTAAACTGTCCGACAAGTCGCCACGCGGACTATAGCGAGTCCAGTCAACCACAGGTGATGATGAGGATGTTATAGTTATTGACGATGCAAATGTGTGGAATTACCAGTTGTGCGGTTGTTAGTTTTTCCATTACCCTAATGATGACGGCAACAAATGGGAGACCTCCAAACCCACAATTAAGGCCATTCTTACCAGTTCCCAAAAGCGGCCGCTCTAGGCTGGTTCCATTATTTTATGAGCAAGTGCGTCAAATGTTAATACCCTGCTAGTTTTAGTATTGGTGAACGCTGCCATGGGGGTGCTCATAGACAGCAGACCTTGTTATAAGTCGCCGAATGTATAAAAACGAAGGAGCGTAAACTTCGCTTCATTATTTATTGACGTTAATTGATCCTAATGTGGGCTACATAACAGCGCGACCGAGTATTATCTCTGCCCTCTCCGCTCTCTCTCCCGACCATGGCTGGGAGCCGCACCGACTGCGTGGAGAGGCCCTTCTCCGCCGGATATCGGAGGTTCGGCCGTTTCGTGGCGACGCATCCTTGGCGCTTCTTCATCGCGCCCCTGTTTGTCTCCACCGTGCTGGGCTCTGGCTTTTACCTGCTGGAGGACCGGGAAGCCAACGACATCGAGGAGCAGTTCACGCCGACCAACGGACCCGCGAAACTGGAGCGGCAGTTTGTGCGGGAGAACTTCCCCCCGAATGACTCCGCGTTTTCCGTGCGGAGGCTGCACACGGACGGCGTGTACGCGTCTTTCATCGCCGTGTCGACAGCCCCCACCATCTTTACCCACGCAGCTGTCAAAGAGATACTGACTTTAGACAGCAAGATCCGCCGGATCAACGTCTCCACCGGCAACGAGCAGCTCACTTTTGACGGGCTGTGCGCCAGAAAGTATAACAAGTGCATCCCAAATAAGATCATAGACGTCGTGAAGCATTACGGCAACAAGATTGAGGAGGCTGAGCTGACGTTTCCCTTCGTTCATTTGGGCTTCGCCCGTATTTTTCTCGGATACTCCGTCGGCGGCGTCAACGTGAGCTCCGCTGTGCTAAAGAGCGCTAAAGCCTTAAGACTGTTTTATTTCCTGAAGGGGGGCAACCGCTCCGTCACAGACCAGTGGCTGAACGAGTTCCTCAGAGTTTTCCCGTCTAATCTTTCCTTGAATTTCATCAAGGTAAGACAGCGTCCTACTCAAGTGTTATGTCCGGTGCCATGTCCATCCATCCATCATCATCATCATCATCATCATCATCATCATCTTATTATTATTATTATTATTATTATTCCTCCTCGGTTATTGATTCATTTCAATCATAAAAGTGCCTGTCAAAATAGGTGATCCCAAAATGGATTGAAATAGACCCTATAGGTTGTAAAATAGATTCTTGCCTTGTGATTGTATACTATAAATCATATCAAATACTTGTGTGAGCCAATATATTTATGCCTTGGATGACTGCTTTACCAACATAATTCAAACATCTACTGTTGGTTGCTTACTACAAATGCTGCTCGTGAATACGTGCCATGCTGCAGGAAAATGTCTTGTGTTATAAATGTCCTATCATGTCTCCTTATCTTACCAAATGGCTGAATTGATTAGAGAGAGAAACAGAAGGAGGTGGTGTGTGTGTGTGTGTGTGTGTGTGTGTGTGTGTGTGTGTGTGTGTGAGAGGGGTGTATGACTACAAACGTGGCTCACGTTTGAAAAGTGATGACTGAGATCCGTGGGCTGTGAAGCATGTCTAATCATTCGATGAATGGCTCTACAGCTCCTATCCATGCCTTTGAATTGCCAGCACAAGTAAGGGGTCTCCAGTGCATGAGCATGGCTCATTCAGAGGGGCCAAGTCTTGCATAAGTCAGCACACACATTGTCCATTCTCAGTTAAAGGGGGGCACCTGGCTGTCTGCCATGCATGGAGACTGAGGCTGGTCCAACCAGGGTTCGAGAGCCTGCAATCTTGCAATTCATCTTTTAATCCGCTGCAATTCAAAAGAGATTATAACCATACCTTTTAGCATGGCCATATGGTCTTATCACAAAGTAGATACAGTTGCCGGTGCATCATCGCCCCTCGCCTCAATGCTATGTTTTATAACACGAATACGATCTGTTCAGATCATATACTGATTATGCGTGCTTGCCCTCACAGGTCACCCATTCTACATCGCTGTCTAGACAGGTGGAGTTTGAGGCCAATACAAAGGATGTTATCCCCCTGTTTTCCATTACATATGTCATTGCCATAGTCTTTGCTATCCTGTCATGTTTGAGGTATGTATAAAATGCTCTCAAGTACGCAGAAATCTATTAAAGTCCAATTGACTGATTTCAGCACGTCATTAGTTTCACAGTCAAAATTTCTCCTGGTTTGATGTGGCCATTTTGAACGATTGGCTGTGGAGATGTCAGAATGTAAATATTTCATTTCTCATTCATTTTGAAGGTTTGACTGTGTGAGGAATAAAGTTTGGGTGGCTACCTTTGGTGTACTTTCTGCTGGATTGGCTGTGTTGTCCTCCTTTGGGATGATGCTCTACATCGGGGTGCCCTTTGTCATGACTGTGGCTAATTCTCCATTCTTGATATTAGGTATGTATTGGGATGACAATGTATCATGCAATGTACAATATACAATATTTAGACAATATATTCAAAATACAATACAACGACAACAGCAGCAGCAACAAAAAGATCGGGGGCAGGGAAGGTAATATGATAACAACAACAACAACAACATAATAATGGGCAGCATGGTGGCCCAGTGGTTAGTGCTGTCGCCTCACAGCAAGAAGGTCCTGGGTTCGAACCCGAGGGTTGTCCAACCTTGGGGGTTATCCATCCCAGGTCGTCCTCTGTGTGGAGTTTGCATGTTCTCCCTGTGTCTGCAGTGGGTTTTCTCCGGGTGTGCCGGTTTCCCCTACCATCAAAAAAGACATACATGTTTGGTTAATACTCCTTCCTGTCTGTGCCCTTGACCGAGGCATGGAAAGACAAACTGGAGTTGGTCCCCGGATGCTACACAGTGGCTGCCCACTGCTCCTAGCTACACAGCTAGGATGGGTCAAATGCAGAGAAAGAATATCCCCATGGGGAATAATAAAGTAATAAAAAAATAAAGGTTGGTATAGTGATTAGAGAACACTGGAATTATAAGTGATAACTATCAACTGTTTATTTGGAATTGTTTTTCTCTCCCAGGTATTGGTGTTGATGACATGTTTATATTGATATCATGCTGGCAGCAGACAAATGTCCATGACAGAGTGGAGGACCGCCTGGCAGACACCTACAAAGAGGCAGCTATCTCCATCACCATCACCACTCTGACAGACGTAATGGCTTTCTACATTGGGCTGATGACGCCGTTTCGCTCAGTGCAGTCCTTCTGCCTTTACTCCAGCACGGCCATCCTCTTCTGCTACATCTACAGCATAACTTTCTTTGGGGCCTTCCTGGTGCTGAACGGAAGGCGCGAAAACGCCAACAAACACTGGCTGACCTGTAAGGAGGCCCCCCGCGACTGCCCCGTCGATCGCTCCAAGTGCTACCAACTGTGCTGCGTTGGAGGGGCTTATGACCGCCACTCCGGAGCTGAGGAGGTGCAGCCCATGAATCACTTCTTTAAGAAGTACTATGGCCCCTTTCTGACCAAGCCCTGGACAAAGTTGTGTGTTATCCTGTTGTACGCCATGTACCTGGCCATTAGTATTAATGGGTGCTTCCAGATCCAGGAGGGGATAGATCTTCGTAATTTGGCGGCAGACGATTCATATGTGGTGAGGTATTATGATAACGAAAAGGCCTATTTTTCTGAATATGGCCCAAATATTATGGTGGTTGTAAGGGGCGAGTTCCCATACTGGGATGAGAAGAATATGTCTGATCTTGAATCATGTGTTGAAGATTTCAAAAACCTATCTTTCGTTGATAAGGACATTTTTACATCCTGGCTAAAATCATACAAATTCTATTGCCGCCACACAAACTTGAATTTGAGCTCCGAGCATGTTTTCAAGACAAACCTCGTCTCTTTTTTACGGTTCTACTCTGACTTCAAGCAAGACGTAAACTTCACCAACAATTCGATCCACGCATCGCGATTCTTCATCCAGACCCTCAATATTTCCACGGCTCTCGATGAGATGAATATGCTGAACAAACTTCGAGATACTGCAAAGAAGTGCCCTGCACCCCTGCTGGTCTATCACCCCACATTCATTTACCACGATCAGTATGCCGTGATTGTGAGTAACACCATCCAAAATATTGCAGTCACCACGGCCGTCATGCTTTTCATCTCCCTTCTGCTGATCCCAAACCCGCTCTGCTCACTGTGGGTGACCTTCTCAATTGGCTCTGTAATAGTGGGCGTCACAGGTTTCATGGCTCTGTGGGATGTCAATCTCGACACTATATCCATGATCATCCTGGTGGTTTGCATCGGGTTCTCCGTGGATTTCTCAGCGCACATTTCATATGCCTTTGTCTCAAACCAAAAGTTGAGTGCCAACGAGAAGGCCGTGGAGGCCCTGTTCCACCTGGGCTATCCCATAGTTCAAGGCGCCATGTCAACTCTGCTAGGTGTTGTGGTGCTGTCTGCCTCCAAAAACTACATCTTCAGAACCTTCTTCAAAATCATGTTCCTGGTCATTTTCTTTGGACTAATTCATGGTGTGATGTTCATTCCGGTCTTTCTGACCTTCTTTGACATTTCTAACAGAAGCTCAAGCAAGGGTGGGTCGAAGGAGAAAAGAAAAGCTGAAGATCAGCCTTTAGGGAAATTCCAGCCTAAGATCAGGCAAGACAAAGCCATTGAACTAGAGAAACAGCTGTATGATAATCACACATTTCTGCCAGATAATCATCAGATCTGCCCGACTCAGACTTGCACATCAGTCTGGACTCTAACTGGCAACACCCAGAGCACTCAGATGTGCATGGCCAGTACAGTTCCCATGTTCAGGATCGATTGTCAAAACTATGAGATTCAGATGTACACCCCCTATAAAAATGTCCAATTACAAGTCGTTACAAGCCAAAACCTGGATCAACATAATAGAAATCATGTGATAGGTAATAGCCAGTCTCTGAGTACTGAGAATAATACTCCAGCTGTCAACTGTTCAAATTTTGCAAATCCATGAACCAACCGTTCATGTGATCTTGTATGTACCATTGTTCATATGTGGCTGCTAAATTACAAAAATGTACATCATTACAGCGATTATATGTCACAATATTTCATGGATTTCATCGTCATTGTATTTTTGTGCACACTCTTACGAACACACATTTAATATTTCAGACATAGATTTTAGGTTGCTGTACATTTTGATGAATCTCTAACATCCTTATCCATTCAAACATTTATTCAATAACAGGTTTTTAATAATTACGTTATTTTTACTCAAAACTGTATTCAATTTTCATATTATTTTTTTTATTTTAAACGAAAATCAAAAGCTTTACTCTGGTACTAAAGTCTGTGATCTGTTAGCAAATTAGCCATCTGTGTAATTATGAGTCCATTGTACAAGATCAAATTAACAATGTTTACTCCTGACATAGATGCATTATACATCTAATTCACTGCAGAAAACAGCTACTTTGTTTAAGAATTAATAATTGGTAGCCATCTATGTTTTTTAACAATGGTCATACACCATTGCACAACTAAACTAATACAAACACTGGTGATTTTGAATAAATAATATTAGTCAGGATTTTGGAGTATATTGGATTATTTCCACAATGTTAACAATGTTATCCTGTTCTGTGACGCACTTTGTAACCTTGTTTAGAGAAGTGCTAAATAAATAGTTTATTATTATTATGTGTACCACAGGGTGGCAGTGTGATAACATACCAAGTATATGGAAATGTAGTTACTGAGTTTAATTTTTTGCATAATTTCATTTTTTTCCCCCTCCCATGTATTGGTTAATTACCTAACTTCATATTTGGCATAACTCTTGTGGACACGGTTGCATTTCAGATATTCCACCCTATGTAAGAGTGTACTCTGTAATACAATATGAATGTTTCAGACTTCCTTCTTACTTGTGAATACTTTGCATACTTGTTGGAGGGATTTTGTGCTTGGCTAAAGTGGTGGTCTGAAGAGGCAAAGCCTTTAACTCTTTGCTGCAATTTCAAAGTGCAGAATGTGAACACACCTGCACCTACACAACTTGCAAAAAGAAATGAATTGATTAATTTCTAGAAGAAAAGACCGGATGAAAAGAAAACTGAACACGTCATTTTATTTTGTTGAAACATACCAATACATGTTGATCAAAAACTGTTGAGTCAAAGCAAGTAATGACAGAAGAGTCCCCCCCCCTCCCCCTTTTTCTCCCCAGTTGTACTTGGCCAGTTACCCTATTTTCCCAACCGTCCTGGTCTCTGCTCCACCCCCCTCTGCTGATCCGGGTAGGGCTGTAGACTACCACATTTCTCCTCCGATACATGCGGCGTCACCAGCCGCTTCTTTTCACCTGACGGTGAGGAGTTTCACCAGGGGGACGTAGTGCGTGGAAAGATCACACTATTCTCCCAGTCCCCCCCCCCCAAACAGGCGCCCCGACCAACCAGAGGAGGCGCTAGTGCAGCCAGCGACCAGGACACATACCCACATCTGGCTTCCGCCCAACCAAGCCGGAGGTAACACGGGGATTGTGACACGGGATTCGAACCGGCAATCCCTGTGTTGGGGAATAGACCTCTACGCTACCCGGATGCCCATGGCGGAGGAGGTTTTGATTTAGACTGGAACCCTTCAAATCTGAATTGTCACTGTTGGTGTTCTTTCTCTGAGAATGATTTATTTCTTGACAAAGGTGCCAAAATCTCAAGCGGGGGTCTAGGCTGTTGTGATTATGTCTTCACAACGATTGAGTTAGCCTTTTCTGAGACACATCGAGTATTTTTGGAAATAAAACTTTAAACCTACAAACACTCGGCATTACTCGAACTCATTCACAGAGTCCTGGTATAGCATTCAGATAGGATTCAATGATTGCAGATGGTTATTACCACAATATGCAGGAAATCATCGATTAAAAAAAGCACAATTTTAAACCAAAGGTAGCATATTGATTCATTCAAAAACATTCAACTGGGCGTCTGGGTAGCGTAGCAGTCTAGTCCGTTGCCTACCAACACGGGGATCGTCGGTTCGAATCCCCGTGTTATCTCCACCTTGGTTGGGCATCCCTACAGACGCAATTGGCTATTCTGTGGGTGGGAAGCCGGATTTGGGTCTGTGTCCTGGTCACTGCACTAGCGCCTCCTCTGGTCGTTCAGGATGCCTGTTTGGGGGGGAGGGGGAACTGGGGGGGGGGTAGCGTGATTCTCCCATGCACTACGTCCCCCTGGCGAAACTCCTCACTGTCAGGTGAAATGAAGCGGTTGGCAACTCCGCATGTAGGTAGTCTGCAGCCCTCCCCGGATTGGCAGAGGGGGTGGAGCAGTGAGCGGGATGGCTCGGAAGAGTGGGATAATTGGCCGGGTGTAATTGGGGAGAAAAAGGGGGTAAAAAAAAACAAACATTCAACTGATTTAAAAGTGGCAGCACGGTGGCACAGTGGTTAGCGCAGTCACCTCATAGCAAGAAGGTCCTGGGTTCGAGCCCCGGGGTAGTCCAACCTTGGGGGTCGTCCTGGGTCGTCCTTTGTGTGGAGTTTGCATATTCTCCCTGTGTCTGCGTGGGTGTCCTCCAGGTGCTCCGGTTTCCACCCACAGTCCAAAGATATGTAGGTTAGGTGAATCGGCATTACTAAAAATGGTCTGTAGGTATGAAAGTGTGTGTGTGTGTCGGCCCTGTGTGATGGCCTGGCGGCCTGTCCAGGGTGTCTCCCTGCCTGCCGCCTGATAACTGCTGGGATAGGCTCCAGCATCCCCACGACCTTGAGGATAGAATAAGCAGTTCAGATGATGGATGGATGATTTAAAAGTGTAGCCGATTACTTTAGTTTTGTTTCACCAATTGTCAACATCTTTTATTTTGAGCATATCTTGGCAATAGCTTTCTCAAAGTTTACTGCAAACATGAAGGCATTTCTTACTCATTATGTAATGACCAAATAAATTCTCCTCTATCCACCATCCCTTAAAATGGTAACCAAGGTGGAAAATGTACAAGTGGGGTCCAGTATTCGAACCAAAGGAACATTGACACCCATCTCCTGGAAAATCTGGTTCTGCAGGGTCATAGCCAACATTGAGTCAATGCCCAGCGTACGCAAAGCTGTGTCATCATCCACCTCATCAATGCAAACATTGCTTATTTCACTGAGAATTGTTTTCACGCAGTCGTGTATGGAGGACAATTTTTGAACCACGGGTTCAGTAAGCCTAATAGTATTGTCTCTCACTTCCATTTCAACCAAAGCCGACAGTCGTTCTTTAAGAGAGGCATTTTGTGAAAGAACATGGCTGTTTAGGTTTTTGAAGTTGAACTTGCATATGACTTGTTGCGGGTTGTTCATAAGCAAACATTTCTCAAGAGCTTCACAAATCTCACACACATCCATAACCATCATCCCTCTTGCCTCCAGGAACCTTTGGAAATGCTCTTTGTTAAACAGCAGACCAAGGTTCAGAGGACCCCAGTTGATGGACTGTCCAGCAAGTCCAAGGTTTCTCCGATAATGACAGAAAGTATCAAGAAAGGAGTTGGCTGCAGCATAGTTGCTCTGTGAGGCATTGCCAATGACAGAGGAGATGGACGAGTAACACACAAAGAAATCCAATTTGTTGTGCAGTGTTGCATGGTGGAGATTTAGGACCCCGCTCACTTTTGGCCGTAGCACCTTTCGGAAGAGGGACTCGTCGAGGGTTTCGATCAGTGCATCGTGTAATACTGCGGCGCTGTGAAAGACTCCTCTGATTGGACATGAGTGGAACTTTTGTCTAATCTTTGAGATTGCCTCTACCACCTGCCCTGACACAGAAACATCACACTGGACATTTACGATGGATACCCCACATCTTTTCTGCAGCGTTGCCATCTCAACCTGAGTATCAGCAGATAGAATGCCTCTGGACAGTGTTGCAATGCAGCTTCCACCATTATGTGCAATGAACGTGACTGTCTCAAGTCCCAAGCCAGAGAGGCCTCCGGTCACAATATATACACAGTTTTCCTTAAAGAGTTGCCTTGGCTTTGTAAGCAAAGGGACATCAGACACTGGACATTCAGATCCTTTACAGTCTAAGACCACCTGCTGCACAATCTTTGCTGTAAAATAGGACTCAACATCTGTGCTGGTCTGAACTCCTGCACCTAGTGCCTGAAAAGTTTCCCTTTTCAGAGGTACCATTTCCAGGCCTAATGACGTTAACCAGAGAAAAATCTTTGTTTTTTGCTTTTTAAGACTGGCTCTCTGGAAAACATTTGAGACATTAAGTTTGTGAATGTGCATGTGTTCGCTCTCCTGTGCAAGCATGTTTACTGAAAGTGACGACGACAATCGATCATTACACACGAAAATGATGTGTCTCTCAGGGCCAGCACTTTCATTTATTCCCTGCCATGTTTGGTCCAATGGGGGAAGAAAAACAAACGAATGACACTCGTCAATGTTCAGGAGTTCCCTTGTGAAATATGGCTGAGAGGTAACGTTCCAGCCTGAGCGGCTTGCTGTCAGAGCCAAAACCTTCAGCAGGCAAGAGGCTGGGCTGGAGGAGATGATAGCCAGCTTCCTCTGCTGTTTAATTTGAGGCAGAATTCTCTGCAAGATCTCCCATGCCAACACAAAGTAAGACATGCATGGAGTCTCTCGTAGAAATGGGAGTTTATTTGTGTTGTAGCATCCTGCTTCAGGAATCATGATCCTTGCAGTGGCAGCCACTGGATAGCAAGACACAACATGATCTCCCACTTTCAGGCTGTGAACACCTTTCCCCACAGCTGTGACAATGCCACTAAAATCTAAAGCCAGCACCTTTTGACTCTGAGTTGTGTATTTATTCCAATACATGGTCTCGCCATAGCTAAAATGTGAAACACTGACAGGAAAGTAATCAGATGAATGTACACATACATTCATCAGCTGAATCTCAACTGACCCCTCTCGGACAAGATTTTTAGGTCCATCATCGGGCATGGCAGATAGGTTTGTCATTCTATATGGATCAGCAGTTTGCAGGAAAAAGTCCCTCAGAGGCATTGAATGGATGCCACCCTCATAAAAAGCCCTATCTCTAGTGTGGTTTCGCACTATTCTTGTTGCCAGCGTCCGGCCCTCGCTGATCATCACCTCTTGGTGTTTGCTGGACCTTATCACACGAACTAGAGCTTGAATGTCTTCCCTTGTCAGAGAGATAAGGTCAATTAGCTGAAAAGAGAGACCGGTTATCTCTGCTGCACAAGCCCTCATCATACCAGACAGCACAAAGCCAGGACTGATATAGTCCACATTTTTCTCTGTGGATCTGTAAGTTATAACTCGTACATTGCAAGAGCGTTTGCTCTTTTTCAAGGCGAGAACAATCTGGCGAAACTGCTCACAGCAACTCACCAGGCACTCCAGTGTCTGCTCAGCTGAAAGGTGACTTAGGTCCTGAACACCTGAAATATACAGAACATCCTCTAAATCTACATGACTGCAAAGTGACTGAATCACCAAGTCTTGAAGTTGATCTGACAACCAGCAATCTTGTTTCATCACAGTTATTGATTCTGGGTGTACATGTGGTCTTAGTGCTTTAGCAATGCCTAATTGATCCTCAAAAATAATGGCCTTTATTTTGCAGTTGAAGTCAGTTTCATCAGTAACTGAGATCATTTCATTGTGGAAGAACAATGACTTAGCAATGTTTGAGTACTGGCCCAAGAATGAGATTCTCACTTCCTTAAGCTCCACAAGTACATGTCCATCTTTAGTAGTGAAGCAACCACATACATCGAGGAAGTCTGTTGTCTCTTGAGTTACTCTTAAGTACATAACCATTTCTTCTTGCAAAGGTCTTGATATGACTACGCTGCCAATTGCCGACGGGAATCCTTGTCTGCTGGATCGGCCTTTGATAGCTACCACAGCAGTCATTTGCAGGAAATAGTCTAAAATAACAGGTTGGAGGTAGTACTCATGGAGCTGTCCGAGAATGTCACCAGGGACTTGAATTGCTGTCACAGCTTCCCTGAATTCATATCCAAATTGCACATCATTGAGCTGTTTGAAAACTGAGCCATATTCAAAGCCTGCTTGAGCAAGAATTGAGTAAATCTCGTCCCTTCTGACAACCAATTTACACCTTTGGAAGATCATGTTAAGGCAAATGGTTTGCTCTTCTAACAACTGCTGGTCAATTCTACACTTATATGATCCAGATGCATGTATCGATGAGTAAGACTGTATTGTAAATATACCCTCACTGTCTGCATGCTCCAATATTACTTTCACGTGATGAGTGTTTGAGCTCAGAGCTAACAGACTGTGAAAAGTTACACCAAGCTGGAGAAATGAAATGGGCATCTTTGGCATTAAACTTGCCATGATTGAGGCATAAGCTAGTTCAGCATACAAAGCCCCTGGCACAATAGTGAGGCCATTGTTTTTATGTTCCCAAAGATAGGCAGCTCGCTCCAAAGAGAGATTACACTTGTGCTCTTTATCATTCTGCTTTGTTATAGATAAAAGTGGATGAGAGAAAATGGTTGATTCATTTCCCTTTCTCACAGCCTCAAAATGCACCTCTTTCTTAAGGTTTTCAAACTGATAGATTGGAAAAGCTGTTGGCAATGTCTCACTTCCACAATAGAACTGATGCCAGTCCACATGGGTGCCCAGCTCAAACAGTTTTGCAGTTGTAGACAATATTGTCTCATAATCATTCCCTGGCTGCGCTGATGGGAGAACAATCGCGTCATTTCCACAAGTCTCGTGGATGTTTCTTTGGAGAGCGCTCCGTGGCCCAATCTCAACAAACACCACATTTCTACTTGACTGCTTGTCCTTCGTCACAGCCATCAGAGTTTGTTCAAATAAAACAGGCTCTCTGATATTCTTTGCCCAATACCTGCCTGTGCTAAAGTCACCATTTGAATACTTGTCTCCTCTCACTGTTGAAAATAGCTCACAGTCCAAATTACCAACAATCAGAGAGCCAATATTTTTCTCAACGTCACCCAATATGGGATCCATCATTTGGCTGTGGTATGCAGCTGGAATATCCAAGATATGGAGGAAAAGATTTTTATCCATAAACATGGTCTTCAGCTTCTTATAGATGGTTTCTATTGCATCTGCATCACCTGACAGAGTGCAGGACTGAGGGCTATTGAAAGCTGCTATACAAATTTTCCCCGAGAAATTGGGAAGAATTTCCAAGACCTTTGCTAAAGCCATATTGCTAACTACAAGCATTTTCCCTCCAGTGACTTTGCTCTGGAGATAACTGCGGAAATAGATCACCTTCACTGCATCCTCAAGGGACAATAGGCCAGAACAGTGAGCAGCGGCAACCTCTCCGACAGAGTGTCCAAGAACGGCATCAGGTTTGACACCCCAGTGCCTTAGAAGACTGGCAATGCCAACCTGAATAGCAAAGAGAAGAGGCTGGACAATATCTGGCATGGTGTGATCATAATTGTCATTGTCATCTACAATCTTTTGCATGATGCTGATGGTTTTGTAATTCTGGAAGAGAGTATCAACCTCTCTCACCTTTTCTAGAAACACAGGAACCTCTCGAAACAGCTGCTTACACATACCTCTGTAGGCAACCCCGTTACCACAAAACACAAACACCAGCTGGGTGTCTGACTTGGTCATCTCAACCCTCTTGTTAAGCGCACACGTCAGCTGACAGTTTAAATCAGAGAGAGAAGATGTTAGGAAGGCTTTCCTATATTTGTGTTTGTAATGGCTCCTCCTACATGCTGATGTATATGCTAAAGCTTGTATGTCAACTGATATACCTCTGCAAATACTCTGCTGAGTGGTTGCAATAGATGAGATCAGCGATTTCTCTGAGGCTGCTGAAATTACAAACACCTGCCGACAACCATGAGTGATCAACGTGGGAACACTACCTTGCCTGTATTCTTTGACAATAGCATGTGCATTTGTGCCTCCAAATCCAAAGCTATTGATACCGGCTAACCTCTCCACTGACCCATTTGTCTCCCATCTCTCAGGTTTGGTGGCAATATTTAGACTCAGGGCTTTGGCATCTACACTGGCACTGTCCCCAGAGTAGAACACTGAGGGAACAATGGTTTCATGTTTCATCATTAAGAGTACCTTGATAAGTCCTGCCACTCCTGCTGCAGATTCAGTGTGTCCAATGTTGCTCTTCACAGACCCGATGCGGAGGATCTCTGAACCTGGAGGTCTGGCTTTGGCAATGACATTTGAGATGCTCCCTGCCTCTGTTGGGTCTCCAACTGGGGTTCCGGTCCCATGTGCTTCTATGTACTGGACTTGTGCAAGGTCAGAATTAGAGTAGATTCTACGTAGAAGTTCCTCTTGTTGAACCATGGAGGGCTTGGTGATTGGGGTGACGGAGTGGCCGTCTTGGTTGACAGCAGTTTTTCTGATGATACCCCAAATCCTGTTGAAATCTTTTATTGCCTTTGGGTAGAAAATCATATCTTTAACTTGCTAGTTACAGCTAATCTGGAAAAAAATAAATTTATCACAATAATGAAAGGATTTGGCTGTTAAAATGGAGGCTATAATGTATTTACAGTTTTCAGTGGTTTCAGCAGAACCACACCGCAGCCCTCTCCTCTGCCATAGCCGTCTGCTCTGCTGGAGAAAGGTTTGCTGGTTCCCTCAGGTGAGATCATCTTCGCCTTGCTGAGAGCGACAAAGACTCTTGGCTCGATGATACAGCTAACACCCCCACACAGAGCCATGTCACAGTCCCCTGGTGAAGAGGAATTCATCAAATATGAAACTGACATGTGGTTATAGTTAAATCTGTGGACATTTGTCAAGGAGAGATAAGCTAATGGTTGCTTTACTTTGCTTTATAGCCTGGCACGCTGAGTGCAGAGCCACCAGAGAGGAGGAACAGGCACTGTCGATGGCAAAGGAAGGGCCGGTGAGATTAAAGGTGAAGGATATTCTGTTTGCAGCCATGCTCATAGCTGTCCCCGTGCCATTGTAGTGGGTTATTGTACTGGGATTGTTGTTAAGAAGGGTCTCATAGTCTCTGTTCATAAGACCTGCAAGAATTTATTCAATGCAGAAAACAGTGTGTATAATGTTGACTTGTGCAAACAACTTATTTGGGTATTATAAAAGAATAGTTGTTACCCATATACACTCCAGTTCTGGTTCCACTGATTGCCTCCATGGCTATTCCCGCATCTTCTAATGCCCTGTATGTACACTGTAGCAGGAGCTTTTGTTGAGGGTCCATGATGTCAGCCTCGGCCTCAGTGATGCCAAAAAATTTGGGATCGAACTCGTTCAAGCTGAAAAATAGGTGAGGTATTCATGACAATTGCAAAAATTGACGTAGTATGTGTTATTGAGTTTTCCAGAGCAGGGTCAGTACTTCATATCTTTTAGACGATATCACCATGATTACAACGTCCTATGCATTGAGCCTACCCATTTATGAGGGCGGCCTTGGTTGTCTGTGTCTTTCCAGGTTTGCTCTCGTCAGGGTCATACCAGTAAGCGCTGTCAAATCTCTCTCGTGGGATATCTACAACACAGTTCCTCCCTTCCAACAGAACTCTCCAGAAATTATCCAGCCCCTCACCTAAAAACACAACGCACCACAGCAGTTATCATTTACTCTAAATGTCAACCTAAATAAATACTAAATACTATAATAACTAATGAAATATAATATATAATAGATATAATAAAAAATAGGCTCCAGCATCCCCGCGACCCTGAGTAAGGATAAGCGGTTTGGATAATGGATGGATAAATAATAAAATAATAATAATAAAAAAAAAAATATATATATATAGTAACTTACAAAAAAATACTAAATACTAAATAAAATAAATAAAAAAGGCTAAATACATAATTTTAAAGAATTGCAAATTTCCCTGTACCACTATGTTTAAGTCGTACCTCCAGGGAAATTGCATCCAATCCCAACAACAGCGATGGCATCTTCTGTGTCCTCCATTATTCAAGGGTCATTCTTAAAATGTATGGTGAAAGATAAAAAAAAATCCTTTCTCGGTGACGCACAATGCCAAGTTGTCGTTGCTGTTTTCAGCTGCAGCTAGTGATGCTCTTAACTTCTCAACACAACCCTTTATAAACACTGTGACTAGCATAGAGACAAAGGGAGCTGGGGACACAATAGACAGGCCTGTTAGATCTGTTCAGTATTGCCATTCATTTTCATTTGAAACTAAATACACTAATAGCAGGTTAAGACACTGATGCAAAGTCAGCAGTCAATGGGCTTTTGTTGTTCTGAGTTAATGAGCAGACACAGCAATGGACCCCTTTCTGACTTCTCATTGCTGGATTTCAAACTCCTCTGCCACTTGATGACATTAAAATGCTAAAACCAGCTTAGCCGAGGAGGATGTGGCTACAGGGTTACTTAAGAAGTGTTGCTGCCATATTGTTAGTAGATCAGACTGGAGTAGTTAAATGATCTTAAATAAAACTCAAAAATAATTTTTTAACCCAAAAGGCATTATAAATAAAATATTTTTTTTCATTTTGACTTGTCAAAGAGCTGTACAGCGTGTAAACATAAGTTTGCTTCTGAAGTAGCCCCCATTTTGACAGCAGCCCAGTGAAAATCTGAAGTTCAGTTTAATTAGGAGTTGAATCTTAATGGAAGTGTGAATTAATCTTCACAACTTATTTACAGATGCCGTTTTTAAGATACATTTCTATACATAATCATATTCTGCAAAACATTTGTTACAACAACTTTTATTTTAAGTTCTACAAGTCCCATTTCAAGTCCTGGGATAATGAACCTGAAATTTATACACACTTAAATTACAGTATATACATTTCTCCTCACATTTCAATAACAGACTGGGCTTAGGATAGTACATAAGGGCCTAATGATAATTTAGAAAGAAAAATAAATAAAACAGAGCTCACACACATTGTTTGGGCACTTTATAAAAATAAAGTAGAACAAAGTAGATGCAACTCAATTACATAATTTAGAGAAAAGATGGGAGGTGAAGAGAAAAGATGGGAGATGATGGCGAGCTCAAGCTGCTTGATACTGTAGTAATTCTACATGTACATTAAGGTTCTGGTGGGAATTTCCTATTTGTACACATCTTAAATTAGATGTTACATTTAAAATGTTGTTATTGAATATGACCATTTATATATCTGACCTCAAGTCAGACTGATCTGTAACCAGTTTTCCTTGTGAATTTGACCACCATCCAAATATTACATTTCACAAACTACTAGAGAAATCAATTATCACATATGAGGTCTGTGTAATGTTGCTGAAAACTTAACATATTGCGCTTTAACAGAGGTAAACAAAATTTACAGGCTAATTCAAAACAGCTATCGAACAATTTGAAAAACAGAAATGTATTTCCTGTCCAATTACAACTGCTCAGTGTCTTTAAAAATGCCATCTAATAGAGGTCTGTAATATGGTCAAGAGGAATATCACATCAAAATAAAACAACCACACTAATTTTGGCTGAAATAAAAGTTCACTGCACACTGATGAGCCAAAATATTATGACCACCTGCCTAATATGATGTTGGTCCACCATGTGCCACCAAAACAGCACCGACCCACCAAGGCATCGACTCTACAAGACGCCTGGAGGTGTCAAATCAAGTCAATTTTATTTGTATAGCCCAATACCACAAATTACAAATTTGCCTCAAGGGGCTTTACAGCAACACAACATCCTGTCCTTAGACCTTCGTATTGGAGAAGGAACTCCCTAAAAAAAAAAATTAAAAAAAACCTTTAACAGGGAGAAAAAAATAGGAAGAAACCTTAGGGAGAGCAACAGAGGAGGGATCCTGTGATATCTGGCACCAAAACATTAGCAGATCCTTCAAGTCCTGTAAGTAGCAAGATTGAGCCGTCGTGGATCGGACTTGTCGATCCAGCACATCCCACAGAAGCTCAACCAGATTGAGATCTGGAGACTTTGGAGGCCAGGGCAACACATTGACCACTTCATCATATTCCAAACAATGTGTGCAGTGTGGCAGGGAGCATCATCCTGCTGAAAGAGGCCACTGCCATCAGGAAATATCATTGTCATGAAGGGGTGTACCTGGACCCAGCGTTTCGCAACAGAACACTGCCCTGAGCATCACTCTCCCTCCACCAGCTTGTCGTCTTCCCACAGTGCATCCTAGTGCCATCACTTCTCCAGGTAAACGGCGCACATGTACATGACCATCCATGTGATCTAAACAAAAACGGGAATGATCGGACAGGCAACTTTGTTCCACTCCTCCAAGGTCCAGTTCAGATGCTCACATGCCCATTGTAGGCGCTTTGGACGGTGGGGTTATCATGGACACTCTGACCGGTCTGTGGCCAAACAGCTCCATAGGCAGCAGGGTGCGATGCACTGTGTGTTGTGACAAATTCCTCCCATAACCATCATTACAATTTTCTGTGACTTGTGCCACAGTAAACCTTCTGTCAGTTTGGACCGGATGGGATAGTCTTCGTTGCCCTTGAGCATCAACGAGCCTTGGGCGGCCAACACCCTGTTTCTGGCTTGTCCCTCCTTGGACCACTGTCGGTACGTACTCACCAGTGCTGACCAGGAGCACCCTACAAGCCTTGCCGTTTCAGAGATGCTCTGACCCAGTTGTCTGGCCATAACAATTTGGCCGTTGTCAAAGTTGCACAGGTCTTTACTCCTGCATGCAATACATTGAGTATGAGAACTGATCGTTCACTTGTCATCTTATTTACCGTGACCTTAACATATGCCCTTGTTTGGAGATGATCAGTTCACCTGTGAGTGGTCATAATTTTTTGACTCATCAGTGTATCATTACTTGAACCAGAAAGAGAAACAACTGGAAAAAAACAAACACTAAGCCCTAAAAAAGGCCTGTGCTCAATTGAACTGCTATGTAGGCTATATACATAAAACAAGAAAACAAGATTAAAAAAATGTCTTGTCTGCTGAGGTATCTAGTGGTCCAGTGATTTGCCCTCTAGCACCAGCTGGATCTCTTTGGCATCCAGTGTTTCATATCTTAACAGGGCATCAGCAAGCTTCTTATGCTCCTTATTGTAGGTTTTCAAAATGCTCTTAGCTCTCTCATATGAATCCTGAAAGAAAAACCAAGATTGACAAGTGAGAGCAAATATGAATTAAGACTTGTGATGTATGATGTTAACTAAATTAAGAAGGGGAGATTTGTATTTTCTATATATTAGAGCTGAGCGTGTCATGAAATAGTTCACCTTGAGTAGAACCCTGACTTCCTGTTCGATGGCAGCTTGCGTCTCGGGGCTCTGTTTCGACATGTCTGCGTAGGTCATGACACCGAGCTGCAGCATGACACAAAAGGGTTTAAACTCAGGTTGAAGTAACACTTGACCTCTCATCCAAAGGATGCCAACAGTCATAGTGTGTAAAGCTGGGAGGACTTGGAGTTCATCGTTAGACAGAACCTTGTAATGTCAGTTCATCTGAACACAACGTTTATTGAGAAAGAAATGTTTCACTCATCTAAGTGACTTCTTCACTCTCACCTGACCCTTATAAACAATATAGTGGCATAATGACTGAAAACAACGATCGGTTTCATATGCAAATTGCCGTGACCATTAACTAGAGTTTCAATGGCCATGTGTACTATTCACAGAGGATTTGGGAATGCTTGCAATCACAGCATTGTAAGATGCCGACCTCATTTCAGCGGCTCATCAGTATTCATGTCGCTAAGTAACATCATAACTTTCTCATACATCTGTCGCCATCTTACAATGCTGTGATTGTAACTATTCCCAAATCCGCTGTGAATAGTACACATGGCCACTGAAACTCTAGTTAATGGTCACGGCAATTTGCATATGAAACCGATCGTTGTTTTCAGTTGTTATGCCTCTGTATTGTTTATAAGGGTGGGGATACCTGCAGTCAGCCGAGACTGAAGAGGTCACTTAGATGAGTGATGAAACCTTTCTCTCAATAAACGTTGTGTCCAGATGAACTGATTCAACTTTCTGTGATTTTCTTACTTGGATTATTGAGCATGCATAAAAAAAGAAACCTTGTAACGTCTTTAGTGTAATAGCATGTTGTGATAACGTCAGGGGTGATAGCATAGTTAAGTATGGGAAGGAGATAGAAGGCAAAGGTAGAAACAATAACGATAGAACGTCATCATGCTCAGAAATTAATACAATTTGGGTTTAGTCATTAAGCCCACAATCACAGTCACCGTTTTAGCGGGCATTCCATCCCTGTTGTTAAAAACAGGTTGATACAACATATAAAATAAATACAAACTTGAGATTTTTAAATTCAAAATGATAAGTGAACCAATTTATAAATAAAAATGGTTGAGGAAAGTGAATTTCCCCCTCACATCTCAACAACTAATGCCAAGATGCATTTGAGCAAGGCAAAGAGTAGAATGTGGGTTTTACTAGGCAACTCCCTCATGTCAAGGTGAAGCAGTGCATTGCTGGAAGAGAACAGTCTCAGCCTGCTAAACTGAAGTCAGAACACAGAGGTGAGAATCGGATTAAAAGTGGAGGTTGGAGTTAAGGGCTGGAATGTGTGGCTGCTCACATGAGCTATCACAAAAGCAGGAGAACAGCACTGTGAAAGGGAAAGTCTGCCTTTTATCCAAGTGAGAAAAAGAAATCAAAGTCTTTTACCTTGTCACTCATTCCGAACCTGGTCACCATCATCTTTGCAATTTTGGTTGCTCCATCAAAGTCGCTTGATGCTCCTGAAATACATGACATTAGGGATATCCTGAAGCAAGAGTGGGGGGGGGGGTGTCTATACAATAGAATCGCTTTAATGGCTTTTCATATAGGTCACAGCTCATGACGACGTTCAAGATGAGGTTAAATAGCAACAATTCCACTACTATTAACACAAAGGCAACAAAGTGTATACTTATATACAACAAAACTCTCGGCACTGGAGTTTCTCTCTCTTTGTTTTAGAACCGTTGCACTTACTGCAATGGTAGTATATGTATATTATCAAGGAACATCAGCTTTGAATATTCTTGATATCATAACCATCAAAATTGTCTAGATATTGTATTGTGAAGGCAAATGTAATATTTGGAAGCACAGGGTGTTTGCCTTTCCTTTTCCTGCCAACAGTTTATCTTCTATAGCATATCGCTGCCAGTAGCATGCTGGTGTTTGCACATGCCTGGTAATGCTTCTTTGAAACTGAAATTAAAAAACTCTTCCTGCCATCATACCAGTGGTGATGTGGTCATCACCAAAGATCAGTTCCTCCGCTACACGGCCACCCATGCTGACATCCATTTGAGCGAGCAGCTGGGCTCGTGTCTCACTCCAGCGGTCATTCTCTGGCAGCATGGACACCTGGGGAGAGATTAGGAGAACGCACAATAGTTTTAAGACCAATGTGTAGTCCTGACAGATTTCAACAACAGCAACAGAACTTACATTGTTGAGGGTTACAAAGTGAATTGTACTCACATGGCCAAGAGTTGGGCCCCTTGGCATGATAGTGGCTTTATTGATGGGCATTGCATCTTTGGTGTAGTAGGCAACAATGGCGTGGCCTGACTCATGGTAGGCTGTAATGGTTTTGTTTTTCTTGTCAATTTCTACACTCCTCCTCTCAGGGCCTAAAATGAAGAAGAGATTATAAACTATTAAATCTAGTTTCTTTCTCTTCCAACATCAAATGCGGGATATTACTTCAAAGCGGGCTATGTTAAAAATAACAACCAAAAAAACAAAAACACCACAATATAATTTGTTCATCTGCTGGTTAAAATGGAGTCAGCTCAAGAACTCTACCCTTGGAGCTGGTAGGGATTTCTTGCTAAAGGACACTACAGCAGGGGGTATATTTGCTGATGCATGCATAACCCTATGTCTTCTGGTTCAGTGACATTCTCTAATCGTTTGGCCAGTCTGCTCCTCTGTCAAGATACTGAACATTCAACAGCATCAGATCAGTCTAATACCTGGATCACCAAATTCTGGGAAAGGGTCAGCTTAGGAGTGGAAAAAAAAACTTTACGCACTGTCCTGGTACTCTTAATTACTTTTAACAAGAATATGTGTAGAGTTAATCTGTCTCATGTGATTTTCTACAGAGAGTGGGGCTAGGCACACTGGGTATTCACCCATGAGAATCTTGTCCTTGGCAAACTCCAGATCCTTCATTGTGACCATCTCTTTCTCATCCACAGCAGCCTTTAGGGCTGCCTGGTTGACCAGGTTCTCCAGCTCCGCACCAGAGAAGCCCACTGTGCCCCGGGCAATGATCTCTGCTTCCACTGCTGTAAAAACAAGAAGAAAAAGACGAAACAGAAAAGGCTCATTGATAAAAGGTTCTTGTTGTTTGAGACAGTAGAGTCTTTCACACAATAGTAGCAACAAGATACTCTCTCAGATACAACTTGATTGATTGACTGATTGATTGATTTGCTGGTAGGTAGTTTAAAATGCTCAACTTGTTAAATGACAGAGAAGTGCAGTACTTTTCTTTCTCTGTTTGATAGCTGAGACTCAAAGGAGAAAGATATTTTTCTAAAAGGGAGTAATTCACCCCTCAGTATTATCACAGGGTCAATTAAGATGGCAAAACCTTGCAACTGGCCTCTATTTAACAAAGATTAAACTGACTTTTTATGCACCTTACATTAGGATAGATTAATCAGTTTACCAGGATTATGGGTCAATATTATGCAAAACCTGGAGAAAAATCTTATTCTTCAAGAAGACAATGAAACATGCTGGTAGAAAGCAGGCCACAGGGGGCTTCAGTACAGAACATAAATGGACATTTTTAATGTGTAATTTAACTGACACAATGTGTAGTATATACAAAAATCTTCAAATTTCATATGAGAAAAAAAGCAGACCTACCAGGATCCACTTTGATCTTTGACAAGTACCAGTTGAGTATTTCTGTACGTCCTTTCACATCAGGGCGAGGGACAGTCACCTGCATGTCAAACCTCCCTGGCCTTATCAGAGCGCTGAAATGCAAAAACAGAGCTCAGGCTTAATCTCAATATTTTCTTTCAGGATGGTTAATGGTCAGAGTCAGACAACACCCCACTGTTAGCATCAATTATCTGTCATCCGTGCATGCTCATCACTTCCAAAATCCTTTTAAGCCCAGAATATGTGCCACATTTGACTTAAATGCAATGCTTGAATTCATTACTTCTTCATTTTTTTAAAAATTCCTGTGCAGTTCCGGAATCCAGCGCCTGAAGTGGAGGCTCTTCCTTAGAGGATGTATCATAGCACTAGAAGAATTTTAAAATCTGATTGAGCAAATATGATGAGATTTATGAGTTTTCAAGGTGCTGAAATAGCATACATATTTACTAAAATACTGAAGATGTAGGTCCTGGACATGAAATCCTTACAAGCTAAGAATGACACTGGATGAACATATGAAGATTATGCCAATTTATTATGCCAATTTTATGCCAGATTTTCAGATGACATTAAGCCAATGTCTGTTCGACAAAATCAAAGTAAACACACTTTGAGAGGTCTTGTTAGGTTATTGTCATGGATGTAAAATCAAATTAGTTCTAGGGTGTTTTTCCCTTCTGACTTTACAGAAAATTATTTTATTCATTTAATATTAAACTCTAATTAGTACAACCCCACACTGGCTAAATATTCTGAGTGTACTGACAGAGATCATATGGTACAAATTGGTGGGCAGTTTAACTGGTAGTAGCAGAAGATGTTCTATGCACAAAATGTAGATCAATGTCTACATGCGATTCCTGAATGTACTGGCCTGAAATCAGCTTGAACTGCTGAAATCCTCTCACTTGTGTCAAAAGCGAGTGAGTGCCATTCTTGGCTCCGTTCAATTTTATCATCACAACCATGGGAAAAACCACCGAGTTAGTTACAAGCCAATGGAAGTATCTCGCTGTAAATTGTAAACATACTTATCTAAAGCCTCCGCAAAATTTGTAGCACCAATGACGATTACACCCTCGTTTGGTTTGAACCTGTAAAACACAAGTGCAGATTTCAGTAATGTTAGATCATATCCATACTATCTAATTCAGATTTCTAATATTTTGCTTTATAGTTAATTAGAAAGAAGGCAGATGAATGTTCACTGGTAGGTGAGAAGACTGACCCGTCCATCTCAGCCAGCAGCTGATTGATGGTTTGTCTGGAGTAAGGGTGCATGGGAGATTCAATTCTCTTACCACCAACACTGTCCAACTCATCGATAAAGATTACACAAGGAGCATTAGCTTTTGCCTCTTCTGCAAACAAGAAGCAATGAAAAAAACAAAAAAGAGACATAGGGGAGTCAGCATTTCCTATACAGTGATTATATTGTGGTGACTAGCCCTAGTAAAGTAAACTACCCATGCAAATTTTTGTTTCACATTCTTTTTGGGAAGTGTCATGCAATCAGCTTGTATTGAAAAGAATAATTACTGCAGATGGGCTTTCAAAAAGAGAACGCTCATATGCTGTCAAGCATGAGATGTGTACATTTTGTAAACTACATTTTTGTATACTAGATGCATTTTCTCAAGAAGTTTTCTGCTAAATGCCTGAGGAAAGTGCAGAGAGGTATTTCACTTTGAGGAGTGAGACTGGATCAACAATTCTTCAGCAAACTTAAAACTTCCCAAAAACAGATAAGCTTACTGAAGAGGTTTCTGATGCGGCTAGCACCAACACCAACAAACATCTCATCAAACTCTGATCCAGAGGCATAGTAGAAAGGCACGTCTGCCTCCCCAGCAACAGCACGAGCCAGCAGAGTTTTTCCTGTGCCTGGCGGACCAACCAGAAGGATCCCTGGGAGGATAACAGATGAAACAAATTTTGAGTAGAATAGCAGGTTTTGAAAACGGTTTGACTATTTGTTCGATGTAAAAAAGAACAGAGGACAAGGAGCAAGTGTGTAAAGAACATATGTTAACAGTCTATTCCATAATATGATACCTTTGGGTAGTTTTCCACCCAGAACGGTGAACTTTTGGGGATTCCTGAGAAACTCAACGACATCTTGAAGTTCATTTTTGGCCTCCTCCACTCCTTTGACATGCTCAAATGTCACATTCTTCATTTGGATGGGATCCACTGCTGAGTCAAGACCGGATGTGGTGCGAAACCTCACTGTAGAAATGTATTACAACCCAGTCAGTGCAATAATTCCAGCAATACTACCTATTTTGATGAAATATCTCTTGATAACAAGGAGACACTCGGTGATTATCATACGCTTACTGCTTTAGGACCCACATGTAAATAGTGGCATCCAAAGGTGCACTGCTTTTTCCACAATTATCACTTCCAAGTATTGGAATATAGTCCCAGGACAAGAGCATAGAAACATAAATACATGATATATACTTCACATATTATAAGTACAATCATTCAACTCCTATCAGGGCTATGACCTATTAATTGTTATTGCACATTAGGGATGGGACAGTTACTGTTTTTTCCCCCCCTATACATCTTGATAAAATTCCTGACGGTTATCATACCATTTCAATTTTTCATTATCTCAATTACCGTGGTTTTATGACTTCAGTGTAATCTTTGTAGCCGTGCAGACACAGTGTGCCATGTTGCTAGTTGAATGTGCCATACTGACTAGCCAGCTTTTTCAAAAACAATGGCTGAAGGAGGTGAAAGCGATGCTCAGATTTTTCACCCATTTAAAAAGGCAAAGTCTGAAGTCTGGGCGTATTTTGGTTATTTTAAAATTTCTGATGGGGGGCATCCGGGTGGCGCAGCGGTCTATTCTGTTGCATACCAACATGGGGATTGCCGGTTTGAATCCCCGTGTTACCTCCGGCTAGGTTGGGCATCCCTACAGAACACAATTGGCCGTGTTTGCGGGTGGGAAGCCGGGTGTAGGTATGTGTCCTGGTCGCTGCACTAGCGACTCCTCTGGTCGGTCAGGGCGCCTGTTCAGGGGGGAGGGGGAACTGGGGGGAATAGGGTGATCCTCCCACGTGCTATGTACCCCTGGTGAAACTCCTCACTGTCAGGTGAAAAGAAGCGGCTGGCGACTCCACATGTATCGGAGGAGGCATGTGGTAGTCTGCAGGCCTCCCCGGATCAGCAGAGGGGGTGGAGCAGAGATTGGGCTGGCTCAGAAGAGTGGGGTAATTGGCCAAGTACAATTGGGAGGAAAAAAAAAAAGGGGGGGGGGGAATCCCAAAAAAATTCTGATGAGAAGCTCATAGAAGATGACTAGCCCATCTGCCGAACATGCAAGATGAAAGTTGTTGCAAAAGGGGCGAAAACTTCGTACATGTTAAACCCATCTCTGCAAACATCACCCTTCGCTTTACAGTGAGTGCAAAGTAGGTTAACTTTTAACGTTACTTCATGCATGCGAGGACTCTGGAATGGGGAAATGACATGGTTTGTCCATCTTGATGATAGTTTGTCAAAAAAATTAAGTGGAAACTACATGCCCTAGACAAGTAAACACATCAACTGCACGTGCGTTGTCGCGCTGAATGCTCACTGCATGTGATCCACACGTGCAGTATGTTTAGTTGTTGATGTAAAATCCAGTGGTCGTGGAATTGGTTATAAAAGTAATGTTATTCCAACGAGATAAATGATATTTGTATCGTCAGCTTTTAATTTATGTAAACTATGCATGAAGTTAATGCAATTACTGCATAACAAAACAAAGAAGAAAATAGACTCTGTGTGTGTGTGTGTGTGTGTGTGTGTGTGTGTGTGTGTCTCCATAATAACAATAACATTAATGCATTTGCTATTTCCTTTTTTAAAAGAGTGTGTGCGCAGTGGGTGTGTTTGTATGTTTCAATAGAATACCTTTGGTGAAATGATTTCAGTGTTTATTAACACTTTTTAAACATTTTGAACACATTTTAACTATATTGAAAACCATGATATCAGTGGTCACAATAACCGTGCCATGAAAATTTCATACCGTCCCATATTAAAGATGCACCACAATCCTTGTCCAATATGCTTCAAACTAAGTCAAGACGGCAGACAAGCTCGATCATTAAGACCACTCTTTTAGTAACAACAGCCTTTCCCACAACAAGTGTGGGAGTATGAACAGCCTTTTCCACACCAAGTGTTTGGAAGCATTTGGTATCCTATGAAAAGTTCTATAACAGAAGCTCTCTTCTCTAAGCTCTGTTCAAGTTGAGGTGTGCATGTAAGGTTACGGGTTGACTTTCAAACATAGGAATGAATGAAAACTGAGACAAACCAGTATCAGAAAAGGAGCCTTTACCCGATAGAAACGGGGTTCTTGACAAGCCATAGATACCGACAAGGAGCAGGACTAGCAGGATCAACCTGGTCCTCCTTAGAGAATCTGTCAAGACAGGGCAGAAAGAACAATTATGAGTGTCCTTTGTAGCCAATAGAGGATTATCATTGATTAAACTCAGCAATGTCACCCTTTGGAAATTTAGTGCAATTGGTAAATAGTATCAGCTATGGAACAGTAGCTTGTTGGCTAGAGGTACAGGCTACCTTTATCAACCTAATTTGTTTCCCTTGATGACCATGACAATCACATGCCTTGTGTTCTCTGAGTTAAGGCCTGGGACCTCATGAAGCCCTCTGTGAAACCGGTCTTAAAGGCATCCTGCTGGCTCTCTGGGAGGTTCTTCTGTTTAATCACTTGGTCCAGTGACTGTGCCTCTGGACCCTTTTCCCTCATGAGTAGTCCCTGTGGGTGAAATTATGACACAATGTAAAAATCAGCAAAACAGTTTTTCCCGATAGACACAGTGTTTGGTGTATTCCAAATTCACCAGAGATTTTCAGTTTGAGCAACCAAATTAAAATGGTTATCCTTATTTTTTCAGTTTTGGTGGATTTAGCATCATCTAGTGATCACAAGAGTTTGTTTTCATACTGCAAATTCCAACATTTCATCGAAATAGGCACAATTCCAAACGCACAGAAGGTGTTCACGGCCAGGTCACAATTTCCTGTGCGGACACCACCACATTTTTTTTTCTTTATGATTTTAGCCCTTTTTCGCCCCAACTGTATTCAGCCAATTACCCCACTTTTTAAACCTGTCCCAGTCACTGCTCCACCCCTTCTGCCGATCCGGGGAGGGCTGCAGACTACCACATGCCTCCTCCGATACATGAGGAGCCGCCAGCCGCTTCTCTTCACCTGACAGTGAGGAGTTTCGTTGGGGGGATGTAGCGCATGGAAGGATCACGCTATTCCCTCCAGTTCCCCCTCCCCCCTGAACAGAAGGCTGTTGCTCCAAAAATGCCAGTAGGTATTTATTTGACATGACAAAATTATGGATAACCATTTTGATTTTTTAAGAGTTTCAAGTAAATACCAACTGATGGTTGGTTATATGCTAAAGTAACTATTCAAATGCACATTATTTACCAGCCAAAAACTGTATGATAAAACTGTATGTATGTATGTATGTATGTATGTATGTATGTATGTATGTATGTATGTATGTATGTATGTATGTTAAAACTGTATGTATGTAATGATGTATGTAATGATAAAACTGTAACTCAATCCAAACTCTTGTCTAAGTTCACTCTGTAACTGTACGGAAATTTGGTGACATTTATGCTACATCTTAATGAAATGCCAACGTTCACACCACCAAAAAATATCTCCATCTTTTAAAACCGCAGGATGACAGACACAGTGCGGAGTACTGACCATTTAATTGGTGTGAGTGTGTTAGAGATGGCAGTCTGCTTCCTGGAAAAAAAGGAAAATCGACTGGCTTGTGCCTGGAAAATGAAATGCTTGTGGTGAAATAAAAAAAAAAAAAAGCATTTCTTTGGACTACTCGGTACACTTTCTAGCCTAACTAACTGAATTCTTCAAATGAAAATGCCCAGCACACAAATTCCTGCAATCACAGAAGGCTGAATCAGTTCATCTGGACACAACATTTATTGAGAGAAACGTTTCATCACTCATCTAAGTGAACTCTTCAGTCTTAACTCACTGCAGGTATCCCCACCTTTATAAACAGTACAGTGGCATAACGACTGAAAACAACGATCGGTTTCATATGCAAACTGATGTGGCCATTAACTAGAGTTATGACGGCAATGTGTACTATTTTCAGGGGGGGGGGCCAGGTGTACACCTGTCGCCATCTTACAGTGCGATTAAAGCTATTTCTCAATCTTCTGTGAATAGTACACACTGCCATTGTAACTCTAGTTAATGGTAACTGCAATTGCATATGAAACCGATCATTTTCGGTCATTATGCCACTGTATTGTTTATTAGGGTGGAGATACCTGCAGTCAGTTGAGACTGAAGAAGTCACTAATGCCCCTTTTCCACTACACGGTACCGACTCAACTCGACTCGATTTTGTCATTTTTCATTACTGGAAAGTACCGGCAATTTGGTAACTGTTACCACTTTTCTGGTACCACCTTTGTTCCAAAAAAACCTGGAGTGGGTACCAAAATCAATGCAGACAAGCTACACTGAAGGGGTAGTGTCACGGTAATGGAAAATGACACTCTGCAAGTCGAGCCGGTACCATGTAGTGGAAAGGGGCATCAGATGAGGGATGAAACATTTCATTCAATACATGTTGTGTCCAGATGAACTGATTCAACTTTCTGTGATTTCCTTACCTAGATATTTGAGCATGCGTAAAGATAAATTCCAGCAACATTTTAAAACAACTTGGTTGTGTTGCCTTGTGGAATAGCATCTTTATTTCCGTTTCTGACTGATGTTCACGGTTTACTTCTCTCTACCAACATTTCATGGTCAACTCTTTATGACCGGGCTAGCTGAGGTTGTGAGAAGCTATTTGCAACTTCATGACAGACCGAGCAAGGATTACAGTCAGTAAAACGGTATTAAACGTAATGCACCCTCGCTGTCGTCATATGAAAAACATGAAACTGAAATGGGTATGTAGCAATGTGCTCATTTGTAGATGGCTTTCAGGCAAGTTTCCTTTTGTTTAAATAATAACCTCCTTTAGGCAGAAGGGAATGGAGGAGAGTGGCAGTAACATGCTAACCTTCATGAAGGCTGGAGTGTAAGCCTCTGACTCTACTGGAGCATCATAACCAGACTCCATACGTCTAGTCTTGGACCTCAGTGTCTTGAAACCCCGATTCTGGACCCATACTGGAGGGGAGAACAAAGCCCACATTTTAAGAAAAACACTCTACCCAGGGAGCCTTGTTTTTAAGACCATAGTGATTAGTATGATTAAGTAAACACTCTCAATCGCTTACCAGGCAAGTAGTGCAGATCTGAGCAAACAGCTTTTAGAGGACTGTGGTATTGTCTATAGAATAATGGTGAACAAAAAATACCCAGCTTTCTCTGTGAAAACCCTGGGAAGCAAGTGAATAATAATATTAATGTTTAACAATGCAAACACTCCTTGAATATTTTTATAATTAAAACAACCTGTGGCACATCTGACAAAGCACATTTGTCAAATTTAATTTGTTACAACAATTACATTGCTTGGAAAAATCCATAAAACTCAGGACTTCAATAGATTAATATCTGCATGTTGAATGAAAAATTTGAGTCAAATCATCAGAAAAAGCAAAACATTTCTTCATCTTGGCTGAATGAGGTCCATACCATGCTTGTTCTGGAAGAAAGTGTCTGCAGAGACATAGGAAGTCCTCCATGATGAAGGAACCACCGGAGGATTCTCTGGTCCCGGTACCGGCAGTAACCTGCTAACCAGATCATCTAGTTGATCCACCTTTAGGTCTGACAGGCCCAGGTCCCTCAGGCTAACATTATGCTATGGAGATAGGATTGCAACAGTAAGGGAGCAACAATTTTAGAATCATGTATGTGTCATTCAATAAAATTGTATTGCTATATTAGCTAATAGGTTTTAGAACTGTCAAAAGGTGTTATGCACAATGCAAAGGAGTCCGTGGCTTTGAACTTACCTCAATGAATCATCTGGAAATAGAAATTTAATGTTGTCTAAATTGTCAACCTAGCAGTTGGTAGATAGAAACACTCTAGCAAATTGCAGAAGTTTCACATGCTTGATAAAAATTTGATCAAGGTGGTCATTTCTTCTATGGGCTTATTCCGTTTTGTGCCTTCTAGCTGACTGCATATGAACTAAATATTAATTGGGTCAAAGCCTTAAATGTTTCTGGCCCTGTGTCCACCAGAGTTTACAAGTACAAATTCATAATGTGCCATGATATTAAATCAGATTTGTCTCTTTACACACACAATTGCTTAAAAGTGTTTCATTTCCAAATCTGTTACGGTATTATCTACCTTGCCCACTTGGCACTTATAGCCTATCTACCTATCTGTACTGGAAGTGAGATTCCTCCTCTTACACTTTCCTGAGGTTTCTCCCATTATTCTTGTGACAAGGTTTTTTTCTGTAGAGGTTTCCTCATTAAGGATGGACATTTATTGTTGTCTACTGTTTACACCCATTTCTCACTGTGTGTAAAGCCCTTTGATTTAGGCCTATATAATAAACAAATCTGGCTTGTTCTCAAAAATCTAGTATTAAGGGGCTTTCAAACTTGCCTCATTTTGTGCAGCTCTCTGAAATCCTGGACCTTAGACCCTGTAAGCTATGGGCGTTGAGACCAACCCAATAAATCTCTGTTGGGACACAACCTAACCACTACCTGCTCTACTTGAGAGGAGTGGTCTTAGACATTCTAAGTAAACCATAAACCCTTTCATTACAAGTGAGAATCTAATCAACCCAGATGCAAAAACCAGGAAATCAGAGACATTGATAAAGCTAGTCTAATCGACAAAATTTTGACCTTCAACCAGGCACCGCTCTGAATGCCAGCGTATGAACATTGTTGTGTTATAGTAATAGATTACTCACAATATGCTAAAAGACATCTCAAAACTTTTTATACCACTGATATGTTATCAATATGTTATCAATCCCTGGCTGAACTAAACACACTATAGTACATCATGAGATTCCGAGGTTATACAAATTTTGTTGCCAATATGGAAATAACCTGAAGTAACAAAGCCTTTATGTATTGAGTTTGACATAAAACTGAAAAGATTTTGTTAGTTCACACATCTGCTTGTTAGCATTCTAAAATGTATCAACTACTTTGATGGCCAATTACATCATCCATCCATCCATCCATTATCTGAACCGCTTATCCTGCTCTCAGGCTCGCGGGGATGCTGAAGCCTATTCCAGCAGCCATCGGGCGGCAGGCAGGGAGATACCCTGGACAGGCCGCCAGGCTATCACAGCCCCCCCCCCCCTCACACACACACACATTCATACCTAGGGACAATTTAGTGTGGCCAATTCACCTAACTTACATCTTATATTTTTTAAATACATAGGTGGTTAATTAGATCATATCATTAATAATAATAATAATAAATTAAACTTATATAGAGCTTTTATAACACTCAAAGTCACTTTACAATACATACAGGGGTGGATAGGAAGGGGATGCTACTAGAGGGAGAAGCGGCAGCAACACACGACGCCAGCAGTACTCTCCGATATAAACAGATACAAAAGGGCAAGAAAAAAAAAACAGCACTGTAGACGTCAGAATTTGGTAAATTATACAGTACTAGTCAAAAATTTGGACATACCTACTCATAGTAGGGTTTTCTTTATTTCTTGTGGATTTTTCTCCCTTTTTCTCCCCAACTGTACCTGTCCAATTATCCCACTCTTCTGTCCGAGCCATCCCAGTTGCTGCTCCACCCCCACTGCTCATCCGGGGAGGGCTGCAGACTACCACATGCCTCCTCTAATACATGTGGAGTCACCAGCCGCTTCTTTTCACCTGACAGTGAGGTTTTCTTTATTTTTACTAAATTTTCCTTGAGTACTAAATGAAACAACTTTTTGATTGGGGGGCATTTAAAAAAATTATGTTTACATTTCTTTTGAATGAAATTGAAAAACGGTTGGTGAATTCAAGATTCTGAAAAACATGCATTCAATCAGGTGTGTCCAAACTTTTGAGTGGTACTGCATACTGTAGGTTTTATGAATATTTTACAATGGTTGTCACCCCGTATCTTACATGACCTTTCAGTGTAGCATGCATTCATCACAACTCACCTCTTTTAGTTGTGAATTATGTTCGAGAGTGACGTTCTGCAAACTCTGTACTGATGCTGTGGCTGCAGAGCTGCCAGCGCTCTTCAAGGAATGGAGGGCATTGATGAGTTGACTGAGGGGTATTGTCATCTGGAGAAGACGCGAGACACAAAAGGATAACCCCATTTTGACCCGTGGAGACACTGTTATTCATCCCTTCTCTACACTGCATTCTCTCACACAACGCAGTATGTCCTCTGTTAAACACTTGTTTATATAAGCTGCACTTGCAGATCGACATCTTTGCATTACCATTATCTCTGATGTTCCCATTTCATACATTACTCGTCAATATTACGAGCTACACATACCACACGTCGCGCTAAACAGCGCATGGCCTGATACATCAGGCAACGGCAGGGCCTATTCAGAATCAACGTGACGTAACGTTGCCTTTGCCAATGGTTAAGCTACCTTGTTACTCGCTAACATTTTAACGTTAGCTTTCATCACGGTGCGAAATGTTGTGACGCTGAAATACAAAATACTACCATTACAAGATCCTGACCGCAACTGGGTCAACCGACTTGACAATCATTAAAATGAAGATTTAACCGCGTGGCGCAGAATAGATCACTTTATAACAGACTAAATTATGAGTCCGGCTCGTTAGCCTACGGCTGTCATCCCGGTACCCGTACCTGCAGCGGCTGGAACGTCGTCGAAAGCGAGAACATGACTCCAACGTTATATGAAAAGAGACAGTGTTTGAGGGTTAGTAAATGACGAGGACACACCCTCTATATAACTGACTACCCCCACCGGCAATTCCGTCCTTATGTTTTTTTTCCCCCGTTACACAACTTTCCGTGATTCCCTCACGTAAATGGATTCTCTGAAAAGGTCAAGACGCCTACAAAATGACGTACCTCAAATTACATCCGGGTATGATTCGTGTCATAACGGCCCAGAAACTCAAACCAAGCTAATATTAAAAAAAAAAACAACAACTTTTAATTTAATTAGTAAATCATTTCTGAGAGTATTATATTGGTTGTGTGTACAATGTTGTTGTTTTTTTGCGTGTGCCTCTAGCACTCGTAGGGGTCCCCATGCCGCCTGAGCAAAAATAAAAACATCCTATTCGTTCAAGTCATTTATTTTCATACTATTTCATGCAAAATTGGATAACTTTTTCTATAGAAAATGTGGCACTAAATTTTTATATAAATGTCCTGTGAAGAAAGGCTTCGTGGGGGACAGTCTCCGTTGTGTCAAATAACGCGTTATGACGCGTAATTTACAACGGCAGGACCTCACAACAGCGGAGCGGAATTCAAATTTTCAAAACCGACCGGGTCCTGTTTGGCACGCAATGTTTATGTTGATATTACGTTAGAGACACTTTTAACAGAACTATGGATGCGGAGGAAAAGCAGGCGAGGAAAGAGCCCGGCTCTTGCTCAAAAGGCAAAGCGTTCGACGTTCCAAAGGCTCCTTCAATCGATGACTTCGTTGTTTTGAAGCCCATCAGCCGCGGCGCTTTCGGAAAGGTTTATCTAGCGCGCAAGAAATGCAATGGCCGGTTATATGCTGTCAAGGTGGGTCGATTTGTTCTTCAGCGCATGCCTAACTGTTATGCTGAATGACATTACAAAAAAAAAATGCCTTGTTATTGTAGGTGATGAAGAAAGCGGATATGGCTGACAAGAATATGATGGGGCAAATGAAGGCCGAACGAGATGCTTTGGCTTTAAGCAAAAGCCCATTTGTGGTGCACCTGTTCTACTCCCTTCAGTCTGCCGCAAAGATTTATTTGGTAATGCTCCATGGCTCTTTCAGAATAAGATCAAGAATACACAAAACATTGTCTTGCCCTAAAATGGTCCTCTTTGATGGTGACATGTAGTCGTAGTAGTCAACAAACTTAAAAAAAACAAACAAAAACAAAACTAGGTTATCTGGCTATGTTTTTAATTTAGCAGTGTTAATTCACATTTTGCTGCTTGCAGGTAATGGAATACCTCATTGGCGGAGATGTGAAATCCCTCCTTCACATTTATGGATATTTTGACCAGGATATGACTGTTAAATATATTTCTGAGGTTGCATTGGCATTAGACTATCTACATCGCCATGGTATTATCCACAGGTAGGCATATTTTAAATAAGTGAATTTGAATGTTATTTTGGGGTGTAATTTCTCAGTCATTAATATTATCAATAATGTTATCACTAATATTTGGGTGTCAGTTAATGCAAAGCCGATAATCTATCTGAATCATAACTTTTTAGGGACTTGAAGCCAGACAACATGCTTGTATCGAATGAGGGCCACATCAAATTAACAGACTTTGGCCTTTCCAAAGTCAACCTTGATAGAGGTATGGAAGCTTGGCATATGATCTATAATAGAAACATTTTTGATGATGATCATCAGTGTTATTGGTCATTGACCTTCTATTTTTTCACATTGTTGTCTTTGCCAGACCTGAATCTTGTAGATATCCTGACAACACCATCCCTGGCAAAGCCAAAGAAAGACTACTTCCGTACCCCTGGCCAAGTCCTGTCCTTAATCAGCTCCCTTAGATTTGTGAGTCAATATGTCTAATTTCTCTCTGAAAATAATCAACCTCTTTGTCTTTACGAATGCTCAATTGTCTAGGTAAGGAAATCACAGAAAGTTGAATCAGTTCATCTGTACACGATGTTTATTGAAACGTTTCATCACTCATCTAAGTAACTTCTTCAGTCTCAACCAACTGCAGGTATCTCCACCCTTATAAACAGCACAGTGGCATAATGACAGAAAACAAAACAACGATTGGTTTCATATGCATATTACTGTGACCATTAACTAGAGATGCAATGGCCATGTGTATTATTCACAGAGGATTTGGAAATAGTTGCAATCACAGCATTGTAAGATGGCGACAGATATACTCTTAGCCCCCCGATACAGGGATGGTTGTTCCCTCTTCACATAGACTTTGACTCCCCATTCAAACCAGTATTCCTCCCTAAGGTAGTCCATATGAAATTACAATATGACCCCACCCTTATCAAAAGGGCCCCTCTTAACACTGACCAAATGTGTCTGCTCCTGAAGCTGTGTCTTCAGTCCACGTACTTCACATACAGGGGGCAGTACTACAGGCAGAAGCATGGGTATGCCATGGGTTCCCCAGTTTCACCTATCGTGGCCAACTTATATATGGAGGAAGTGGAAAAGAGGGCTCTGGTGTCCTATCCAGGGACACCACCAAGCCATTGGTTCAGGTTTGTGGATGACACTCCGTATGTGGCAGGAGTATCGGAACAGTTGAGACGCGTGTTTTCCAAACACCACGTCTCGGCTGCTTCCAAACCCCAAAACACACTGCGCCAGAAATTGGTCCACCCAAAGAAATCGGTTCCCTGGCACAAACAGAGCAATATTGTGTATGCTGTTAAGTGCCAGGAGGATTGTTGTGACTTGTACATCAGGGAAACCAGATGCTGGCGAAGAGGATGAGACAACACAGAAGAGATTACATGTCAGGCCTGGACCCCGCAGTCTACATCCATCTACAGGCCAGTGGCCACTTTTTCAAGGATGAGGATGTGCACGTCCTTGATAGGAGGAATGCTGGTTTGAATGGGGAGTCAAAGAGGCCATCTATGTGAAGAGGGAACGACCATCCCTGAACCAGTGGGAGTGGGGGGGGGGGGTGACTAAGAGTTCATCTATCACCATCTTACAATGCTGTGACTGCAACTATTCCCCAGTCCTCTGTGAATAGTTCATATTGCCATTGTAACTCTAGTTAATGGTCACGACAATTTGCATATGAAACCAGTTTCTGTTTTTGGTCATTATACCACTGTATTGTTTGTAAGGGTGGGGATACCGGCAGTCAGTTGAGACTGAAGAAGTCACTTGGATGAGTGAAGCATTTCTTTCAATAAACATGTCCAGATGAGCTGATTCAACTTTCTGTGATTCAGCCTGTTTGCTTTATTTATAGTTTGACTTGTCATTTTATAGACACAGAATATGCCTGCAGTCGAACGCAAATGCCACTGCAGTGCATCGGCAATGTACAGTCCCATGTCCTGCAACAAAGTAGACCAAAAGAACAACTCTCTTTGTTCGCCCTCGATGAAGACGAAGAAAGAGCCCCTTCACTCCCCGGTTTGCTACTCTCAGAAACTGGGTATGTTATATTAGACCCACTCAAACCGTTGTCCTATCTTTTTGGCTCTCATTTGTTTCTTTTCTACTAGAGCTGGGCAATATATTAATATAGTGTTGATATCGTGATATGAGACTAGATGTTGTCTAACGGATTTTGGTCATTGTAATATTGTAATATAACTTTATCATTTCCTGGTCTTAAAAGCTGTGTTACAGTAAGTGATGTAATTTTCTGACCTTATTAGACTGTTTTAGCTGAGTGAAATGAAAAATGAATATCTCTACCGGCTTAGTTATGATACCCACATTACTAATGATCATTTCCCTGAAAGCACTAATAGTCATCCCCAAAACATGGTCACATTATGAGCATCAAGGCACTCACTCAAACATATTGTGATGGATGGATTTTGTAAATATCACACAGCCATATTTTCTGCAACGATTTTGGAACTAAAGGTTATGTACTTTTAGGAACCGAAATGTATTATAATAGCATTCAGCTACAAGAGCAAATTTTTGACATGCTTTGTAAAAAAAAAAAAAAAAAAATTAAAATTTTTCAGCTAATATGTGTTTTCCCCCCAGGAGCTATCAATAGTGTGTTTAGCCCCCATACACTGGCCAAGAATCTGACTCCCACCTTGCTGAAGACCAGGGGGAGGTATGAGACAATGAGTGCAGCCAGTACTACTGACTCTGAAGCTGGAGTCAGTCCGCTATGGGAGTGTGAGGAGGTAAGAAAATGACCACTCTGTATTTGTAAAACTTTTCCTCAAAATATCCCAAAATAGTTGTTGATGTGTTACAATAAGTTTTTATTCGTTTCCTTCCTTAGAAAGAGAATGAACATGTTGATGAAAATAGAATGAGCGGGATATCACTGACATCAGAAACAAAGAGAGGACCAGTAAACTCTAATATGAAAGTTACTGACTGGGACTGTCCTCTCACACCATCTGACAAGTTTAAATTTCCTGTTGAGGCCAGCAGAGGACATTCTGATGCCATTCCTGGGGAATTTTCAAAAAAGAGTATCATGGATATTCCTGCAAGAATGACACCTCACCACAACAACATGGAGCCGGTTGTCATTCCTCAAGATGTAAATTTTGGACCACTGACTGAGAGCAGTCAGACAGTCAAAGCTCCATCTGCGAAGAGGGCATTTTCAGATGTGGAAAAAAGCACAGAGCCACTGGAGATCCAAGCCAAAAAGTGTAATGCAAACTATAAGATCCCAGAGGCGGATGTAAGGCTTCATTCGGGCCTGACTGAAGTGTTTTCCACAGTTGACCTACATGACTTCAGGCCCTCTGCTGAGGGGAGTGGATTTACTAAAGAACAGATCCCACAACTCTCCAGTCCTATTCCTGTAGCCAAGAGTCTCTTCAGTGAACTAGAAGAGCCAGGACAGGATGTTTTTGTAGATGGCAACTACAAACTTGAAAATTCATTTGGCAGCAATTGCCAGGAGCTCTGCAGGCGCTTAAGCCTCGACTCTGATGAGTCTATGCATGAAATGTATATACTTGTCAACAGCCCTGCTCTGCAGAAGTCAAGACGGCGTTCAAGAGTGAGGCATTCAACATTGTCTGAGGAACTAGAGGACAATAGAGACTCAGTCCTTACCAAATCACTGCCCCTGACCCTTAGTACTGCCATTATGGAAACCCCCAAACTTGGTGGTTTTGTGCAGCAAGGTGAGCCCAAGTGTTCCATCCTCAACCCACTTCCTGAGCTGGCCTGCGGTGTCACATCATCACCCTCATTGTTCAGGCCAAGAAACGGTGTTGTGTTCCGTAGCTACTGTAGCTCCATCGACCGCTCCAACATGTCCACCAAATCACGTTTAAGTGTGGGGTCCATAGATGCTATGGATGTGTCAACATCTACTTCATACAACACCGTACCGGCAGCAGTTACACCAGTGCCGAAAACCCCCAACTCCAACAGCTCCCTCTATCAGGTAGGCATTCAGAAGATACACTGGCATTTTAAATTGTATTCACTTCTTTTCTTAAGAAGCCATGTGTCACATTGTGGATAAGAAGAGTGTTTTTTTTGTCGATGGCCTCTCTGATCGCTGACAAGCTTTTTTACAATAGCTTTATTCCATTAACCTATGCATGTCATGTTTTTTTTTAAGATTCATCCCATTTGTTTTATTGGTGACACTAATATCTTATCTTTGGTTTTATTTGCTTATCAAATGAGACTCCGCAGCCGATGAGGACCTCCCATACCCCATTCAGGACACCAAAGAGTGTCCGTAGAGGTGCTGTGCCTGTTGTGGATGCGCCCATTTTAGGGACCCCTGACTATTTGGCTCCAGAACTTCTTTGGGGAAAGCCACATGGTGAGAGAGAAAACACATAGGGCTCTAGTTTCCAGGTCATACCATAGTTGATCTAAGATGTGGCCAGTACTTTTTTGATAATTTCAGGACATGCTGCACTAGTGGTAATTGGGCGCAACAGAGGCGCAGTTGTAAAAAGGTTGGATTAGAAGGAATAAATTATCAGTAGGCGTGGTGGGGGCTGTCTTCAGTTATGGCCAATCAAATCAGCTCCTCTCATTCCCTTTAAAAGAAGCGTGCTCTCTGTCATGGCGAACTGCCAATTTCATAATGGACGGCAGAAGTCCAGACCGACTAGGACAGAAAAGCCTCTCCCAGGAGGAAACTGATGTCCTTGTTTGGGAGGTGCAGTGTCACCAAATGTGCATACAACTGACATTAACACCAATTCCAATGTGATATGAGACAACATGCAAACATGATTATTTAAAAGGCTACTGTTTAGCGTGTCTTCGTTCTCACCAGCGTCTTTCTCTTTTTCCTGCCCATTCTATGAACACAGCTGGAGACCTTAAAAAATTGTGATCACGGATCAATTAGCCTAGGCAATCAGTTTTTTCTTTCAGTTTGAATGAGGTTAATTAAAATATTGAAATCTCCGTCACCATGTTGTTTACCATGCGTAATGAAGCACATTGACTGTTTTATACTAGGAAGACAATGATACACATGCAGATATTTTGTTTTGTGATTAAAAAGGTTTAGGACAATAGTCATTAGTTAAATTATTCACAAAATAGGCCAACATAACATACACAAAAGTGGCTTGCATAATTTTGGATAAGTCTACGCTTGGCGCACCTTCACCTAAAGCCCGGAAATGACCACACAACGCCTGCATCTGTGCTAAGATGTGGTCTGACCAGGCTGAGATGCAGGTGTGATAGTTGGGTTTATTTGACACCAAACTAGCACTGCGGCACCTGATTTTGACTGACGCACCCGCTACTGTACCTCCATGCTCATTTCGGCACAAACGATGTAATGGCGAGCCCAGAAATTAGCAAATGTACCCAGGTGAGAGAAAAAACACTTTTTGCCCAACAAAATGGTCACTACATCGGCGTTAGCGCTACCGCCGGCCTTGTGCCCTCTGGAAACTAGAGCCCATTAATGTCTATTTGCACAAAACGTTTTCTTTTCAAGATAAGAATATCTGAAAACCGTGTTCTTTGTGTCAGTTTTGGAGAATCAACATTTTAAACCTCAGTGACAGGTCTTCTGTTTTATTTAGTTTCAGGAGATGGTCTTTATGGTAAGTTAATGATAATATTGTTGTATGTGCCAGCAAGTGTGCATGTTCACTCAGCCTTGCTTGAATGACAGAGGACATGGCTGCTTGGCGTTCCCAGTTTCCCCATTCCCACTGTTTCTGCCAAATTGGGAGTGGTTGGTGCACAGACCTTAGTGAGTCTCACAGGAGGTAAAGGGGAAGATATTTTCGGTGTATGATTTCAAACATGTGGGAGAGGGGTCATAATATCCATCAGCTATAACTGAGGGCAATATGTGAATCAATACTTATTGAGGGCAGAAAGGTTTTAAATGGATGAAGGTGGTTTTCTTTTTTTTACGGTTTTACTCATGCACTACTCATAAATTATTTTTCGGGTTTGCACATATCTAATTTTAGGGGCAAATGTAAGTGAAATACTCATATTGTAGAGTCCCGTAATGACTTCCACTTTCCAGCTTTTCTTTTTAGTAATGATTCATAAATTATAAAGACAAAGTTCAATGCTCACCACAAAATTGTTATGGTTTTAGAAAGAACTAATGACGTGAACTAATAGCACTCAAACCTTCATAAGGTTTGAGTGCTGAGAAGGTTTGAGTGCTGAAGGTTTGAATGCTGAAATTGAACAGTAATGTTCATCAAAGTGAAGTATTGCGTGAATTTAACAATCTAAATCATTGTCTTCATTCTTCCACTCTGTCCATAACTTCCAGATGATTAAGAATCTAAAAGGGTATTTTCAACCCAGAAATTAAATCAAATTCTTCCATCTCCTGGATTTCTCTAACTTGGTCCCTGCTTTTGCCACTGCAGTAGAAATAACACACAGTCTAACAGGAACTGGTGGAATAAGTGTTTGTGGCTGGTGGTGCAGAATGAATGCTGAATGTGAAATGTGACTTTTGCCACCCACCCCCCTAGATGCCATGGTGGATTGGTGGTCTCTAGGTGTGTGTCTTTTTGAGTTCCTGACTGGTGTGCCCCCTTTCAATGATGAGACGCCTCAACTGGTTTTCCAGAACATTCTTAACAGAGGTGAGTCTGTTCGCTATTGCAGCAGCAACTTTTAACTCAGAACCTGCTGGAGGCCTTATAATGATGTGACCTGATACCAAATTTACACACTTCCTGCATTTGTCTACCACACATTTAAACCTCTCTTATTACATATTAGAGACAGAACCTTGTCTAAAATTACTAATTTTTGGGGTGTCCGGGTAGCGTAGCGGCATATTCCTTTGCCTGCCAACACGGGGGTCGCCGGATTGAATCCCCGTGTTATTTCCAGCTTGGTCGGGCATCCCTACAGACACAATTGATTGTGTCTGCAGGTGGGAAGCCGGATGTGGGTATGTGTCCTGGTCACTGCACTAGCGCCTCCTCTGGTCGGTCGGGGTGCCTGTTCGGGGGGTAGGGGGAACTGGGGGGAATAGCGTGATTTCCCCCTACGCGCTATGTCCTGGCGAAACTCCTCGCTGTCAGGTGAAAAGAAGCGACTGGCGACTCCACATGTATAGGAGGAGGCATGTGGTAGTCTGCAGCCCTCCCCGGATTGGCAGAGGGGGTGGAGCAGTGACCAGTACGGTAATTGGCCAAGTACAATTGGGGAGAAAAAGGGGAGAAAAATCACAAAAAAAAATTGTTAATTTTTGCCTGATTTTCTGGGGTTTGTGTAATTTCTACCTTAGCACTGACCTCTATCGTTCCTTGATGTGTTGAGGAACAACAACAAATAGAGCAAACTGAAACTTACAGGTAGCGGAAACACAGCATGCCATTTTCAGAGAGCTTCAGTAAATATCAATTTGCTGCGATTCCTGCATAATTTTACAACAAAAGTATGGAGCCGGGCTGCTCTTTTTGTTGAGGGGTGGATTGCTTTTGTTTTACTTTGTTTTATCACCACCGCTCAGCAGCCTCTGCTTACAGTGCTCTAACAAGTCATTATGCTTCAGGAAAACTGCCATATTATACTTGGTCCCATTTAGATTATTGCTATTTTAGACATCCCTTGGCCTGAGGGAGATGAAGAGTTGTCTGAAAATTCCAGAAATGCCATTGAAATTCTGTTGACCATGGACGTGAAAAAAAGAGCTGGCCTTAAAGGTAAGGATTGCTTTTTTAATTCAATGTTTATTTCCCCCCTTTTATCATGAACTGTGTTTTTGTGGCGTACCCCTTTCTTTCTTAGCTTACAGTAGCATCTAGGCACATCCAACAGAGATTTTCACTTGATTCAGCACCGTCCATTTTTTCTGTCCATAAATACTTTCAGTGTAGGCTACATTTTGTTTTGTGCCATGATTTTGGAATTGCCATTCCATGAATTCCCTCCTGTATATCTTTAAACACGAAGACCAAAAAAGGACCTGCCACAACTGGATACTGAGTTGAGGAAGTCGGATTGGAGTTCTACATACAGTATCAATAACCTAGAGGCCTACTGTAAAACCCTTCTGGACAAAATAAACAATATAAAGAGTGAATTTATTAAGGTGTCTAGTAAGACATAAAAAGCCAACTTTCCATGGTTAACTGGGCAGGTATGGGACCTTATGAGATAAAGGGATTATGCTCTAAAAACAGATATAAAGTCAGGCCTCAATACTGATATTCTTGTTTTTAAAAAACTTAGGTATTAAACTGTAAATGAACTCAGGACGTCCAAAGCAAAAAAAAAAAAAAAAAAATTTTTTTATTAATCTTATATTGTAAACTAAAGGAAATAGTCATTTGCTTTGTCAAGTCAATTTTATTTGTATAGCCCAATATCACAAATTACAAATTTGTCTCAGGGGGCTTTACAGCAACACAACATCCTGTCCTTAGACCCTCGCATCGGGCAAGGAACAACTCCCCCCCCCCCCAAAAAAACCTTTAACGGGTAGAAAAAATAGGAAGAAACCTCAGGGAGAGCAACAGAGGAGGGATTTCTCTCCCAAGATGGACAGACGTGCAATGGATGTCGTGTTTACACAATTTACACAATACAACACTGAAAGAGGATGACTGAATTATAATGGAATGATAAAATAAATGAAGACTATGATGAGAAAGATGCCAAGCAATGTCCAGACGCCGCCGGAACAGCCCAGGAACCCGAGCACGCGACCAGCATCACCGTGTTAAAAAAAGGTATAACATTAAAAATTGTTTTGTTTGTAAACATATTAATTCCCTGACTGGAATGGAAAAGAAGGGTCCTCAGCACCTTGAACCGGGACTTAACAATGAAGTAACACGAGATGCAGAAACGATAAAAAAAAAAAAATCGTACTCATACTTTTAAATACAGGCACAGCTATGACGTGCATGCACTCTGTATTATCACTGCTGTCTTATGGTGCCACCTCCTGGTCACACGCTTGTACAACAACAATACAACCACTTGGTAAACTGTTTAAACGAGCTCTAAATTGCGAGACAAAAAAAAAAACCCAACTCAGGTCGCTATTGCAATATTACAGAAAAATACAAATTATTGAGCTTTGAAATTTTTGTGTTTAAGACCAATGTTTGTTTACATTATAAGATGAACGGTAAATGGACTGTATTTATAAAGCGCTTTTCTAGTCTTAACGACCACTCAAAGCGCTTTACAATGTATGCCTCAGATTCACCCATTCACACACATCATCCATACACTGATGGTGGAGGCTGCCATGCAAGGCACCAACCATCAGGAGCAATTAAGGGTTCGTTGTCTTGCTCCAGGACACTTCGACACGCTCTCTGCAGGAGCCGGGGATTGAACCAGCGACCTTCTGGTTACTAGACGACTCACTCTACCTCTTGAGCCATGCTGCTGCCCCCCCCCCCAGATACTGCATGGTTAAGCTCCTCCACCCCTTAAACAATTTATTCTTGCAGCTCATGGTGAAAAAGACAAGATCATCAATGAAGGGAGACTTGTGTAAAACATTGCTCAACAAAATTTGCTCGAAGTCTTTTCAATTGCAGCAACAAAACAGTGGAATGCTATCCCATTAGTTTTAATCAGTTTAAAGGTAATGTTAAAATGGTTGAAAGACAGACCATCATGTTGTCGTTAAGGTCTAAAGATGCCTCTGAATGTAAACGCACTGGTCTGTCCTACAGGTGTATTTATTTTTGTCATGTGGAATCATAATTTTTTTATATTTGTTGTATACACACTCATTGACAACAGATGGAAATCAGCATTGTGCTATATCTGGTGCAATACATTTTATTCTACACTGTCCCTGTTTTAAATAAATTAAATGAATTGACATTCAAAGAATTGGAATCAGGTAAATCATAAATACAAATGAGTGGTTTTTTTGGTTTTTTTTTGCCCATTTGGATTATCTCACTTCTTGATGTGATGATTTTAAAGCATAATTGTAACATCACACATACCAAATACTTTCTCTACTCACCTACTGTATCATTTGATATGACTGAACCTAACTGAAGGTCAGTCTACTTTATTTTGTGATACTTTTTTGTAATATTTTTTTCAGAATTGAAGCGTCACCCTCCGTTTGAGGGCTTAGACTGGGACAACCTCCAGAACCAGGAAATGCCCTTCATTCCCCAGCCGGTCGATGAAACGGATACATCATATTTTGAAGCAAGAAACAACGCTCAGCACCTCACTGTGTCTGGCTTCAGCCTCTAAATATTAAGAAAAACATCTGAGGTGATGATCGAATCTAGGAGAGCTCTCTCACTTCAGGAACAGTCAACAGCCATTGGCTGCCGCAAGGGTTCAACTATTGCCAAATTTTGCTTTCTTTTACGTTGAAATCCTTGTTTAGAATTTTTATCTCTATGCCATAGTGCAAAGATGCGAACACTGTCATTGGTTGTAATTTTTAAGATTGTGTGAAGATGTTTTCATTGTTGTTTATGTTTTATATCTTATGTTCTAATGGTTTTAGACAATTAATCACTACAGACTTCTGCTGCTGCTTGCACAATTTTATTGATGTCCCTCCAGGAATAAAAAAATTCTAATAAAATCTGTTTCTAACATGATATTGTTGTGGCTCTACTGTGTTTGTAAAACAAATCAATAGACATTGTAGTGGTGACTGCTCGCAGGATTGTGTTTTAAATGCTCACACACACAGGATGTGTTCCCGGTTGAACTTTTGCATGGAGCATTAAGAGAGCAACCATCACAAAGGTTATCTGCAAGGACCAGAATGCACTCTGGTCACAAATATTTTGCACAAAGAAAGAAGTTACACAGATGGCACCATTCACCTTAAACACACATACAATAGAGTTTGCAGATTTGCCACATTTTTGGACAAAATCTTACGTTTCATACACAAGTCGTAATGTCTGAAAATTGCGTACTGTTTGACGTACCATAAAACAGGCAATATTTTCGTAACCATATGACCCACACAGTGATTTTTGTATGTTATTGCTATACTTCAAATATAATGCTAGTCATGTTTAGACTCGATGAAGAGGTAAATTGTATGACCAGATCAACTGTATGACTAAAAAAATGATCTCCAGAGCATATGATGAGACTGAAATTGTGTAACAGTGCTGCCAAATGCAAATAAAATTAATTAGTGGATGAGGTTGAAAACACCCCCCGTCCGCCCACCAAAGACATTTAGCGTTATCCATAAGAGGTGGTGGGTTAGTTCTGAAATGAAACAACCCCCCCCAAAGAAAAAAAACTTGTCTTCGTCTGTCTAATAACTAGTTAGCACTGTTCACACCTAATCATGTCTCTATTGTTAGAATATTCTACACTTATGCGTCTTACTTTATGCTTAAGGACACATTTCATTATGAATTAAAGGAAACTGAAGCACTTCATTGTCCATCGTATTGCTTTGGAATTTTTCCCTTGGCCCATTGTTTCCACGGGAAGAAAGGCACAATGAATTTTGGGCTTTTGGGAAGTTTGATCACTTAGTGACAATGAGCTACATACTTTAATACACATACCTTTCATGTTAAATTTGCATAATAAAATTTGCATACTATATATACTATATATATATATATATATGTCTGTGGATTTAGAGTAAGCATGTGACAGGGTGCTGAGAGAGGAGGTGTGGTATTGTATGAGGAAGTCGGGAGTTGCAGAGAAGTATGTAGGAGTGGTGCAGGATATGTATGAGGGCAGTGTGACAGTGGTGAGGTGTGTGGTTGGAATGACAGATGGGTTCAAGGTGGAGGTGGGATTACATCAAGGATCAGCTCTGAGCCCTTTCTTGTTTGCAATGGTGATGGACAGGTTGACAGATGAGATCAGGCAGGAGTCTCCATGGACTATGGCATTTGCGGATGACATTGTGATCTGTAGCGAGAACAGGGTGCAGGTTGAGGAGAGCCTGGAGAGGTGGAGGTATGCACTGGAGAGAAGAGGGTTGAAAGTCAGTAGGAGCAAGACGGAATACACATGCGTGAATAAGAGGGAGGACAGCGGAATCGTGAAGATGCAAGGAGTAGAGGTGATGAAGACGTATGAATTTAAATACTTGGGGTCAACTGTCCAAAGTAACGAGTAGTGCAGAAGAGAGGTGAAGAACAGAGTGGAGGTAGGGTGGAGTGGGTGGAGAAGAGTGTCAGGAGTCATTTGTGACAGAAGGGTACCAGCAAGACTTAAAGGGAAGTCTGTGAACGTTCTCATTCATCCAGGTCATGGTTATCCAAAGGAGTTGAATCAAGTGCAACTGGACTTGGTATATATCCGTGAAGACATTTCGCCTCTCAGGTTTACAAGATGGTTGGGATGGATGGTTTGGAGACAGTGGCACTGATGAAAAGACAGGAGGTGGAGTTGGAGGTGGCAGAGTTGAAGATGCTAAGTTTTTCTTTGGGAGTGATGAAGAAGGACAAGATTAGGAACGATTATATTAGAGGGACAGCTCAGGTTTGCCAGACTAGCTTGGTCTAGTCAGAAGGGCACGAACTGATGAAGCCTCTTGGATGAGAGGTGAAACGTCTTCACGGATATATAACCAAGTCCAGTAGCACTTGATTAAATTTCTTTGGATAACTATGACCTGGATGAATGAGAACATTCACAGACTCAGGTTGGACGGTTTAGAGACAAAGCAAGAGAGGCGAGATTGAGATGGCTTGGACATGTGTGGAGGAGAGATGCTGGGTATATTGGGAGAAGGATGCTGAGTATGGAGCTGCCAGCGAAGAGGAAAAGAGGAAGGCCAAAGAGGAGGTTTATGGATGTGGTGAGACAGAACATGCAGGTGGCTGGTGTGACAGAGGAAGATGCAGAGAACAGGAAGAGATGGAAATGGATGATCCGCTGTGGTGACCCCTAACGGGAGCAGCCGAAAGTAGTAGTAGTATATATATATCAAAATATCTCCAGAGAGTGAGGCAGGTCCTGAGGAGCCAGCTCAATGGGAAGTGTAAGATCCCAACACATATGCCCTACCAGTCATCAGATACCCAGCTGGAATAATAAGCTGGCCAAAGGAGGAGATAAAGGCCACAGATAGTATCAGGACACGGAAACAATGCACGGAGGGTTCCACCTGAAGTCCAGGAGCCTGAGACTGTACGATAAGCGAAAAGATGGGGGTGGAAGGTTAGTGAGTGTCAGGGCCATTATCCAGGATGAAACAAGGAACATCCATGAGTACATCAGAAAGAGGGCCCTCCAGAATGAACTGCTGAGTGAGTACCTCAGGCAGCAGAAGACAGAGGGTGGGGAGGAAGAAGAGGAGGTATCATGGAAAATCAATCCCCTCCATGAGATGTACCATCGACAGATATAAGACGTGGCTGATAGAGAAATCCTACCAGTGGCTAGAAAAGGCTGGACTGAAGGACAGCACAGAGGCTCTGATCATACCAGCACAAGAAAAGGCACTCAGGACTAGATCGGTTGAGGCAGGGGTCTACCCCACCAGATAAAACCCAAGATGTAAGCTGTGCAAAGATGCCCCTGAGACAGTCCAGCAATTAGTAGCAAGGTGTAAAATGCTAGCTGGGGAAGTGTACACTGAAAGGCATAACCAAATGGCTGGGATCATGTACAGGAATATCTGTACTGAATACAGACTGGAAGTCCCCAAAGCCAAATGGGAGACACCACCAAAGGTGGTTGAAAATGGCAGAGCTAAGATCCTGTGGGACTTCAAGTTCCAGACTGACAAGCAGGTGCTGGCTAACCAACCAGACATTGTGGTGGTGGACAAGTAACAGAAGACAGCAGTAGTGATCGATGCAGCAATCCCGAGCGATGGCAACATCAGGAAGAAAGAGCATGAGAAGCTAGAGAAATACCAGGGGGAGGGAAGAACTAGATCTGATGTGGAAGGGGCAATTGTTTATTAAGTATTGTTATTGAACATACGTAAGCAACAGCTCTAAATGTGATACTGTGTTACTAGAGCAACTGCCAAACCAAAGTTCTGAGTTGTTAATGCCTAGCCTTCCTCAAGTGTGACAACAATTCCATCAGTTTTCTTGTGTCATGCTAGACAGTCTGATGGAGTCAGACTGAGAGAACACACATACGAACAGAAAGTGACAGCGTCGATCAAGCTGCAGTTTTTTGGTGTGTCTATGAGGTGTCCAGTCACATCCCTCCCTCCAGTTGATGTTTGGCAGCTTCGTGATATCGCTTGTCCACTGAGCTTCAGCAAGCTGGAACAGATCGGGAAGTTTTCCTCCAGTGCTTAGCGGAAGTTTCGACTCGTCATGCTTTCTGTCTTCCTTGCTTAGACATTCGGCATATTCTGAGATTTCCATTTTCTCAAATTTCTAACTTTTCTCCGTTTATTTTTAAGTTTAATACGCTTTCATCTGTGAGTTTCACAGGACGCACGTTGTTTCTCGGCCATGTTTTGCCACACGTTCTGCACGCGCATCTTGTTTACAACGCCACTTTAACTTCTTTTTTTAAGGGGTACAGATCCCATTATTTACATGCGTGTGCGTGTGTGTGTGTGAAAGAGTGGCTGTCAGTGGGGGCAGGCACCTCTTGAATAGTTTGTGGGGGGGAGGGGGCATGTTGATTAGCTCGAGTGCAACATGGCATACCATTGGTATCATTCAGGTGGGGAGCCCCCCCACACACACACATCCAATGAGTGAAAACCGGTTTAGCTAATCACAGAGAAGTATTTGAAATTCTGTTTGGCATGTTAACCAATTATCTTGACAAGCTTGGAGTATATGTTGTCCCTCCTGTTTGGATAACTTGGAAATCAGGCCTCGACCTCAGGAAGTTCTGAAGAGAAAAAGAATATATCAGATTTTAGGGACGTTTGAAAATGCAGCCTTAAACCGAGAGCATTACAAATTTCACCTAGAAATGCACATCATCAAATTCACATTTGGTGTACAACTTTCTCACTGACCGGCCCCAGGTGGTTAGGGTGGGTGGCCTAACCTCCGGAACATTGATCCTCAACACAGGTGCTCCTCAGGGTTGTGTGCTGAGCCCTCTGCTCTACAACATCTACACACGACTGCAAAGCCACGGACAGTTCCACCTCCATCATCAAATTTGCAGACGACAACAGTGGTAATAGGCCTGATTTCCAACAACAACGAACAGGCCTATCTGAACCAAGTAGATGACCTGGCACAGTGGTGCCAGTCCAACAACCTGACCCTGAACATCAGCAAGACCAAAGAAATGGTGGTGGACTTCAGGAGACAGCAGGGGAAAGGATACAACCCACTAAAGATCAACAGGGAACCTGTGGAGAGGGTCTCCAGCTTTAAATACCTCGGCGTACACATCGCTGAGGACCTCACCTGGACTCTTCACACTCAGCACACTCTAAAGAAGTCCAGACAGAGGCTCTACTTCCTCCGAAAGCTGAGGAAATTCAAGGTCTCACCTTCCATCCTGAAGACATTCTATTCCTCGGCTGTGGAGAGCGTCCTAACAGCTTGCATCACCGTCTGGTATGGAAACTGTTCTGCCCGTGAGCGAGTTGAATTGCAGAGTGGTGTGTTCAGCTGAACGCAGCACCAGAACATCCCTCCCCATCCTACAGGACACTTACACCAGAAGGGTGAGGACGAGAGCCAAGAAGATCATGAGTGACACTTCTCGGACTGTTCAGGCTATTGGGGTCTGGTAGATGCCTCTGTAGTGTTAGGGCCACAACAGAGAGACTAAAGAGAAGCTCTATCTACAGGCCATAAGAACTCTCAACATATACGACCTTTCACATACTTGAGACAGCTAGTTTTTTTAATTTATTGTTTGTTTTGACGAGGAAAAAATGCACTGATCTTTGGTCTTTTATCTAGGTCTCTGTCTTTTCACATAATGACAGACGGAGTACCCCTCTTCATTTCACTGCATGTTTTACTTTGTATTTCTGTGCATGTGACAAAGTACTTGAACTTGAATTTGAACATGTTCACCGAGGTTTAATAGCCTGATACGCCTCCAAGGTTACAGGTTGGAGACTAGGAGAGGGATTACTTTGAATAATTCATTATTATGGATGAAGTAAGGGGCATTTGGCGAATGAATACCAGGCAAATCAAAATGGTTTATGAAAACTTTATTCGCGGCTTACATGATCAATTACATGCAAACATCACTCTGCTCAAAAGCAGAATGGTTGAGAAAGCCTTAGTCCATTTCAGTAGAAAGGTAACTATTATTCAATAAAACATAATGGCTCTGGCAGGATTATCAGTGCTATTGCAGATGCAAACCTCTTGTTAAATATGATATACATTATATTCTATATTAATACAGGGACTGCAATTAAAATATTGCAGTTTAACAATTTTCTGACCTGTATAGCTATTGTACACAATTTACATAACAGGTTTAAGATCATTTCTAATATTTGGACAAACAAAGAAAGCCATACAGGACTACCATTCAGACAAAACCTGATTCAAAGTTTCACAATGTCCTCATATACAATTATTTCACTACATTAAAACATTTAAATTAGATAACATACAAAACAAACATGAAATACAGAGTTAACGCGATCTCTACAGACAAGTTAATGTTTTAATTAAATCACTATTTGGTGACAATAAGGCTCCGTGTGGTCAAAGCCAATGGGATAGAGATAAGTTCTGACAGTCAAGACAGACTTGTACCTTCGACTCATTGCTCACTGGTTAGTGGGATTTCTCTTTGAATTTGGTCCAATTTTGGAGCACATGCTACAATACCGGTAGATATTTGCTGAACTGCACCCAACCGTAATGCCACCTACGAGTGTACCTTGTCATCTTTAGGCACTTTTCCATTTGGAAACAGTGATGAGATAGAAATTGACTCAACATCATCTCAAAGTAAAATCTGGATTGATATGTATTATGCTAAGTGATACGAACTTAACAGGAACTTTCTTTAACCTATAGCAAAACATTTAGCTGTCGCTTAAAACATAAACCGCAGTTATAGTCTGATCAGAAAAACATCTTTCTACTTGTTGCTAAAAAGCAACAAAATATTAGATTTTAAAAAAAATGTAAAGTGTCAAACAATATGTTAATACATTCAATCTTTTTAAAACTACAGTTATATGACAACATTATAGCAGCATTGCCTGAGCAACTAATGAAAGTGAATGGCTGTGACAATTTTCAACCGTGCGAAGCATAATGCTTCAACGAAAAAATATATTAAGGGCCAATTTAGGTGCACCAAAACTCTTATTTGTGGACAATACAGAAAGTTTCTGTAGTTATTCTATTAACATCTATAAAATTTTCCAACTAAAGGTTTTCCCTCTGAAGTAATCTATTACGAAAAAAAACAAAAAACAAATAGCCTTAGTCTGTGATTCCATACATTTTTCTTCGGTTTTCCATCATTATCAGACTTGGGAGCTTTCTTCCACTCACTCACTACTTAGTGCCAAAGTCATAGTGCAAAAGCTAATTACTGAGACGTGGGTTTAAGCATAAGGGAGTTACATCCATTAGCTACCCAACCGTAGAGATTGAGACGACTCTTCTCAGGTAAAGCAGTTTCAGTTCATTCGCCTGTAGAGAAAAGAAAAGGAACCATGTTAGTTTTGGTTTTTTACACTTTTGGAAAATCCTGAGATACTTGGGATAACAATGCTCAAAAGTGTGTTGCAAACCTGCTAGCAGATAAGGAATCTAAAATAAATAAATAAATAATAGAAATAAAGTGAACTGTCTCCATCCCGAGCCCAATGTCCATACCTGCCAGCTAATGTGCCATCGCCCTAAATGGGCAATGCTGCTCATCATCAATGTAAACCCACTTTCACTTTCACACAGTATTGCCAACAGCAGCAAAAACAATGATCATAGTATCCAATAAGCGCATACATAGTTTAATAGCATTTGCCTTCTTACCATTCTTGTATTCTTTAGCTACCCCATATAACGTTATCCCTTTAGCTATGTTATGTAGCTAATAAGTATGCCACTGACTCTAAATTCAACCTTCAACCTTATGTTTGTAGTTTAAAAATACCTTCTCCTTCGCTGAAGACACAGGCGAATGATCCACTGCACTACAAATGGCCATATCACAACAAAGGCCAGAGTACTGGGAGAAACATCGAGAGGCCACCAGCTTGGTTTCTGAATGATGGAGAAATGTAAAAAAAAAAAAAAAAAAAAACCCACTCGTGAAAATTATTTCAAATCAATCTTTGGCTCATCATAGAAGACAAACTGGAACATCACAGTAGCTCCTTCCCAAGTCTATGCAACTTTAATTCAGCTGTGACACGGGATTTATTGAATGATATGAAGAGCATTATTGGTTTACAAACTTGTGAACCTACTTCAAATTAAAAAAAAAAAGTCTTGTGTACCTTACTGCTCTTGTTTGTTGGGAGCGGTGCATATGTTGGGGAAAGAGCCATTGATCTTGCCTAGAGGAAGGGTGGAATGGGGGAAATAAGGTCACAAAAGGATCCTTATGTCAAAGAATATCTTATCTAAGCGACAGTTTTAACTAGTCTAAATGGGATATAATACACTAGGACTGTGATGGCCAGTTGTTCTTAATCAAACTTCATTATCATCTCTCCTTAAAAGGGAAACAATCAAGATTTTCAACATTGTCTCCATGTTGTAAGGATAACACTCCACTAGCAGCCAAAAAAAAAATCTGAGCAGTCCTCTGTGTGAATTTGAAATGCAGCCAAAATTATGCAGGAAAGTGTCTGCCAGTGGGATCACGACAGATACTTTCCCACACAGAGGACTGCTCAGTATTACAGTTGCTGATGGATTGTTACCCTTGCAACACATAGAGGAAAAAGTTGCAAATCATGATTGTTCCTCTTAAAATGCCTCCTTTACAGACTGCAGTTACTGCTCTCAATGAGATCAGGACTTGTTTCCTTTCTCTCAGATTGATGTAGATTGAAGTACTGGCCAGACCTGGGTAGCAGTAAGAGCCTCCAGAGTGTGCAATCTCTCCAGAACACTCTGCATGTCTTCCTGAAGTCTGGCCAAAGCCACCACAATTTGCTCGTTTAGGTTCCCTCCTGGTGTCCTTGCGGCTCTTCCCCGGGGCTGCCCATCCCCATCGCCATCTCCGCAACCTTGCATGGACTGTTGGGCCCCAGAGCCGACGCTCGAAGATCTGGAGCCTGAAATGCAGGGTGGCATCAAGACAACACACGTTTGTACCCTGACTGCACAGAAGTCCAGTTTGATCATTTTTCAAGTGAACTTCCAAGGTGTACATTGGATGCTAAATATCAAGTTGATCTCCTAACCTCACTTGAGGTCTTACCTCTTCCTCTTCTGACCACAGAACCGTCTGGCATGTCTGTATTCAGTCTCTGCTTCTGAGAGATGGCGCCACCTGTTTTGCTATCCTCCCCCCCAAAACGGATGCCCTCTGGCGGACCCTGGAGATCCTCCTGGGTCTCGGATGTTAACTGTGGCTCTCCCAGAGGGGGCAGTGGGAGTTGACTTTCCTCTTCCTCCAGGTCATCCATAGAGTGGTTATGCTCTGAGCTCTGGGGATGTTGCACATACAAATTATATATAGATTTATTTATTTCTGTGTATATAACACATATGTGTGTGTGTGTGTTTCTGTCTGTGTGTGTGTGTGTGTGTGTCTGTGTGGGTCTCTCTTGCCTCTTCCTGGCCAAACTGGTCCACAGAGTCACAGTAGACTTCACTGTCCGAGTCGCTGGCCAAGTGATGGGAAGTAACCATGTCTCCACTAGGATCTACAGTCGGTAAGTAAGGTACAACATGATAAAAAGATCAGACTTACCCTCTTACAGTTTTCTTGTTCTTTTTTTTTATATATATACACTCCCCATTTTACTCTGTACATAGGTCCGCTAATTTTCTGCATACCCAGAGAATTTAATTCTTAGTATGGAGCCTGAGGACAAGGAAAAGGGGTTATTGACATAGACTGGGGCTCTTCATGCTAGTTTAACACAGCCATTGATGATACAATCTGTAAAACTGGCTCGAGAGCAGTTGAACGGTTAGATCCCAATGCCCCAAGGAAAATGCTGAGTTGCCTACATCAGGGAATAAAGCTTAGTAGATTATCACATCACATGACCAAGGATACACTAGGACAGGTAGCCATTTAAGTGAGCTTGCAAGGAAGTAATCCAAGAGTCATTTCATGGACATTTTGTGAGTGAAGCTAATCTTAAGTATTGTTGTGCTGCCTGTTGTGCTTGGATCTGAGAACTAAGTAGAAGTCCCAAAAAAGTGAGATCAAAGCATAATGCGCAGTGTTTTGTGGTGCTTCCTGGGTTCCTAACCTATATGATGCCCATTGAGCTGAGACTCTGAGGAGCTGACTGTACCCCCCGGAGGGCCATCATGGTTCAGGGCCGCCTTGGAGTGAGTCTCATTGGTCAGATGGGTGACTCCATTGGCTACTTTACCATTTGACAGGGGCACTTTGGATCTTCTTGCTGTTCCTTTTTTCTTTGGCAGTGAGGATACTGCTTTCTTGTCTGAAATAAAACCAAAGGAAAATCACAACATTCTTCTGACATTTTTCTGTCCCTCAAACACACACTTCTTGATTATTATTGTAAAAATATGTATTTACTTATATATCTATCTTTGTATTTGCAAACAACAAAAAAGTAATGCAGAGTGGGTGTGAAAAACAGAAAAGAAACCTTTAGCAGAATTTAACCTGGGCATGTGAGGTCACACATGATCCCAGAGGCTGAAGACAGAAACAGTAAACTAACTTTGGCCATATATTTTCACATTTTTACCTTTTTTGACCTCTGTTATCACTACCTCTTCCTCATCTTCATTATCATCATCTTCCTCATCATCATCCTCTTCTAGCACTTCCTCCTCTTTCTCTTTCAGTTCAAGAGGCTTATCCTTTGGTTTGACCCTGGTAGGCCGGCTCTCCAGAGTGCCATTCATTTCCATGGTCCTGATGATACTTTTTGTGAAACTCTTTGAAGGCTTTTCTATCATCAATGATCCAAACCCTGTATCAAAAAAGACTTACTGTAATAGAACAGTGTGTAATAGCTACGCCCTCTTATTGGTGACGTCAATTATGTGCATTATATGTAAATGTGTCGGCCCTGTAATGGTCTGGCGGCCTGTCCAGGGTGTCTCCCCGCCTGCCGCCCAAAGAATGCTAGAATAGGCTCCAGCATCCTGTGATCCCGATTGGGATAAGCGGCTTGGATAATAGATGGATGGATATGTAAATGTATTATTATAAGGATCACTACAGCCGTTTTTTTTTTAATTTTCCCCCTTTTTCTCCCCAATTGTACCTGGCCAATTACCCGCTCTCTGAGCCGTCCTGGTCACTGCTCCACCCCCTCTGCTGATCCGGGGAGGGCTGCAGACTACCACATGACTCCGATACATGTGGAGTCGCCAGCCGCTTCTTTTCACCTGACAATGAAGAATTTTGCCAGGGGGATGTAGCACGTGGGAGGATCGCGCTATTCCCCCCAGTTCCCTCTCCCCCCGAACAGGCGCTCCGACCGACCAGAGGAGGTGATAGTGCAGCGACCCGGACACATACCCATATCCAGCTTCCCACCCGCAGACACGGCCAATTGTGTCTGTAGGGACGCCCAACCAAGCCGGAGGTAACATTGGGATTTGAACCGGCGATCCCTCGTGTTGGTAGGCAACAGAATAGACTGCTACGCTACCTGGATGCCAGGATCACAACAGTCTTAAAACTATTGATTGGTCAAAGGGAAAGCTGACCAAAGACCTAATGCAGTTTCATAAGAAATCACATAACAGTAGCATTTTGAATGATTTGAAAAAAAATAAAGTTTGGTAATCTCAGTGAATTTCCATGTTTAACCAATAAAAACTCAAGTTGGTCACAAGAAGCACAAGAAACTGGAATTGTAACAAGCACTAAAAGCATTTGCACTACATCACTAAAAACAGAATACCGTATTGATCCGAATATAAGACGATTTTTTTTCTCCTGGCAATACGTCTGAAAAAAGTGGGGTCGTCTTATATATTCACAACAACAGATGGCGCCAAATATCTTTAAAACGAGTCTTTCCCTCCTGACTGACGCAAGCCTGCGAGCCTGTTTTTGGCTGGCTCGGCCAGCGGGGCAAGGCCTACAAACACGAATGTGGGTGACTGACTGAGTGATCAGTTTGACACGATTGGGCCCGCTGGATCAGGTGACCAACGACGTTTCCAGCTAACAACGACCAATTGGCCAGCCGACCAACGACGTTGCTGGTAAACATGAAAGTGGGAAGTTACCCTACTGGGCATGATTCAGTGCAGCAATTCGAACGCTAATGAACATAATATTGTAGCAAATTCAGGGGGCAGCCGGGAACCGCTGCAGCCAGGACACGAATCCGGGTCTCCCACACCACAGGAGACTACGTTAACCAGTCGACTAAAGGATCCGACCTGTTCGCCAACTGGATAGCGAGTCTACTCATTCAAGGGTGTTACACTACCCCTCTCCTTCGGGAAGTGGTCTCACCAACCCACTTCTGACACCAATGTAGTGAATTCAGGGGGAAGCCGGGAACCACCGCAGCTGGGACACGAACCTGGGTCTCCCGGTCCCTGCGCTTCAGCATACCAGCTCCCTCATGCCTCTGGGCGCACGCGCCTCCGATGGCCTCACGGTCTCAACATCCCACTTCTGACACCAATGTAGCAAATTCAGGGGGCAGCCAGGAACTACCACAGCCTAGACGCGAACCCGGATCTCCCGCACCACCACGGGCGACTACGTTAACCAGTCGACTAAAGCCTTTAGTCGACTGGGTTCACGTCCTAGCTGCGGTGGTTTCCGGCTGCCCCCCGAATTCACTACAATATATTGCTGCTCGTGGTTACTACTGAACCGCCTCATTGCAAAAAAGTCCAATTCACAAACACCAGCGCTAATAACCGTATGCAGTTAGAGTGAAAATTACTAGCATCTCCAGACAGTTGGTGGTAACTGAAGCACATTTGTACGCGTCATGCACAGACTATCCAGTGATCATGGCGGCAGTGATTGTAGCCCGGTAATTATTTCATATAAAAAATAATTTCACGCTAGATGACTGTATAACTAATCACGGTTTGAAAACTGCTGTCCAGCACAACCGCTGTTCACGGAACCGATGTCAAAACAGCTGCTTTCTAAATGTAGTCACGGACCAGCCATATACTAGGTTTTAACCTATTCTTGGTTTTTCTCTCTGTCAGATTTGTTTCAAGACTGTTCTACAGTTAAGACTTCACTTCAATGGTTAATGCAGTTATTGAAAATTTGATAGGCTACATGGTTGTTTTTTTCACCATGAGATGGATAGCCTAATTGGTATTTTACAGTTTATTTTTATGGTACTTAGTAAATACCATAAGTCATTCATTTACAAATGTGATAACATTTTATTTAATTTGAATGTGACAGTTTCATCTAAAATATATTGAAAACATGATTTTATTTTAAAGATGTTAAATACAACAACCTACCCTGTTTTAGTCAATGTGTTTTTATTAGCACTATTTTCAAATAAATGTTTTCTTTTAAAAAACAAGATTCGGTCTTTTTCCAAAAATTAGCCTTGAAAAAGAAAGTGGGCAGGGGTTGTCTTATAATCAGGGTCATCTTATATTCAGATCAATATGGAACTAAACAACCACGCCAGACAAAAAGACAGCGTTTAAGGCTTTATACACACAGTATTGTACTTGCCTTCAAGTTGCCTAGCAAACTTTGTCAAACGGGCTGAGCATACAACAGAGGTAAATTAGAAAAGGTTAAACTCAAAACACTTTAAAAGATATAGCAAAACAGACTGAAAATGACTGGTAAGGTAGATTCATTCACCTGTGCTCAGGTCCGATATTTGAGTGATCGTTTTCTTCTCATCCACCAGTTCGTAAAATGGGCCAATAATCCGCAGAAACTCCTCCACCTCGTCTGTGATGGGCATGCCCTCCAGGATCTAGAGGTCAAACACAGTAGTGGGGTCACCTTGAGTCAAAAGGACAGCAACTCAATCCTATATCCAGTAAAAACATCAAAATGAACTTCAACTTTAAAATCAAATTGCTGTTGTGCTTCTGTAGCCATGATTTAACATCACCGACATTGGATTCCGTATAAGGGTCTTTACGTTTGAATTTACTATGTTAAATTATGGAGGGAGAAAATGTACCAGCTTCATTTCTTCCACATAGGCGGCCATTGCTTCTTCCTTTGACATATCTCCAAGAGAATTCCAGGCATCCCTAAACAGTAATATATATATGAAATGCATCGATTATATATATATGTATATATAGATATATATAGATATGTATAGATATATAGATAGATAGATATGTGTATGTGTGTGTATATGTATATATGTATGTATGTATATATATATATATATATATATATATATACACACACACACACACACATACACACATAAGTATGTATGTATGTATAACTCCAGCTCGTCTTAACAGTTTTGATTATTCCATGCCAGTTTGCAGCTTTGTCAATAAGTTTGTTTACTTCAGGTGAGCTTGCAGCTTTTTCAACAAGTTTATGGTTACTTCAGGTCAATGTGTTTTTTCCCCCAGCCTGCAGCCAAACAGAGTTTTGAGGTTAACTGAAGTAGTAACTGACCACCAGTTTGATTTAATGTTACGTAACCTTGGCATGATCTTATATAATTGATCCTAAATAATACAAAAGCTGATATGAATGATAAAATTTTGGATTATGATAAAATCGTGACATCTTGAAATGTTTTGGTAGTGTTCTACAAAAATCTTGCAAAGCGGATGAAAGGTAACAGTTTGTGTCATAACTGAAGTCCATAGGTCACGTAACACAGTGAATAACAGCGCTGCAGCAAATCCAAAGCACAATATTTAACTCTTCCTGTTTTTTCCAAGTGAACTGATGAGAACGTGGAAGCAAAAGCAACATGTTAGGCATTAGAAAATGTACCCAGACTATCCATTTCCAGTTACCAGTACCATTTGGCTTTGCCAACAGCATCCCAGAACCCAGGACGGGGAATGTTACATGGGCCTAGTGTGGCTTGCTTGTAGTAACTGTAGAATTTCAGCATCATGTCATTGGAAGGCTGAAAAGAACCTGAGGGAGAGAAATCTATATGGTAAAAATAGAATCTGCATTTTGCAATTATTTAAAGTATCTGTCCATACCCACTGCTTCAATCTCCCACAACTTGAAATTTCATTGTTCAAACTCTTAAATTAAGTATATAATCAAAGCAACCGTAGACCAGTGATGTGGGAACTGAGTCTGCTTTGCATACAGTAACATGTGCTGCTGGTACAGTATGCGGGCTTGCAAATCACCCAAGATACAACACCAACCAACCAAGTTGTTCAACTTTCCAAACAGGTCTACAATGTCTAAACCCGCTCTGTTACCCCCACCCCTTTTACAGTGTTGCAGACTAGCACTCACCGTCTGGAGGTAAACTTTTGATCACTTTGACAGCCGCTTCAAACTTCAGCATTGCCAAATGCTTTTCATCCTCCATACTAACGCAATCCATCATGTCAGTGATAGACTAGGACGGTCAATGCAGAAAACCTAAGGATTAAATACGTGACTACAACAAATGCAACATGCAAACATGGATTGGCACTTTGATCTCTGCATAGGCACAAACTTACAATCATGTTTACTCATATCAAGCATTAAGAAGAGACTTATTCTTCAACGCCGGGACGTCTTACAATGTCGACGTGTTTGATAATAACAATGGTACACCTTTGAGAAAACCACCAATAGGAGGTTGTGTCGTTTGTCTATGTAGGGCACACCGTGTCGTTTGCGACATGCCCCCGAATGACCAAAAGTTTATAAGGATAAACGTCACTAATGATTAACTGAACTACAAATGGATAAAATCTATGTGCAACTTACCATTAAATGATCTGGCCTATCTACTTACAAGAAGGCGACCCCTCTTTAGCTCGCCAACAGACGCCATGAACGACACAATAATGACAAGAGGAGCTGGCTGAGGGATTTGTAGTCTTTTCTTTGGCAAAGCTTGGCAACTACGGAAATACGCGAATCAGATATTTCCTACAAGGTCCACAATGCACCGCTCATCGTGCGCTCGGCGGAAATGTAGTTTCATTTAGTTTATCGCGGTGCCCTACGTGTTTTAAAGAGAATATGGAACGGACAAACCGAGAGCATTGCTGAGAATCGGAAACCTCAAAGTTAACGTGGTGTCTCAGTGTTTCGCCGTCATCACGAGCTCATAACATATATTGATATTATATCGATACAAAAACTGAACAAAACATTGTACTCTAACCAAAGGATGGTGGGATGTGTAGTGACAGTCGATGCAGTGTAGCATTGTGGGATACGTAGTAAATTCTGGCTACTTGTTATAGACTTGTGTGGGGGGTAGCACTACATATCCCAGAACCCCTTAGCCGAATTGCGCTGTTGGGTTTTTTCTTCTTCTCTCTTTTCCCCGTAATGGGGGTGGGCGATAATAGCGGAGCAGAGTTTTCAGAGGCTTTCAATCACAGGGGGAGAAAGCGAGGAGAGGCTCTGCGGAGAGATGTAAGATGGCAGAGCTACAAATGTTGTTAGAGGAAGAGATTCCTGCCGGCAAAAGGGCGCTCGTAGAGAGTTACCAGAACCTCACCAGAGTCGCAGACTATTGCGAGAACAATTATGTTCAGGTAAGATGGCACAACATTTACGAAACACCCTGCCGTGTTAATCCCGGAGTCCTTTGTCGTTTGGACGGCGGAATGCTGAGACAGGAAATGTGAAGAAAAGAAACTGGATATGGATATGAGACTCTCCTACTCCATGTGTCCGTCCAAAAACCTCTATATAGAAATGACTAAAAATGTACCTTTTTATTACTTACTGCGGTGAACACCGCCAGCTTATTCAGTGGGACTGGTGGTCGAGCAATGTTCACATTTTATTCCGTTTACACAGAGGGTGTGTCTAGTTTCAAATAGTCTCATTTCAACTGCTCTCATTTTGATTTGCGAGTTGATGAGCTTGATTTGTCCGTCAGGTTGATGATCGGGAAGTGTATTACAAATGTCTGATCTCCACAAAATGTATTTAACCAGTGCTTATGTACACACACATATATTAACAGGAAAGTTACTGTACCGCTTTGTTGCCGACACTGCCCTACATCCACGGCACTGTTCCTGTTCAAGTGCCTGTCCTTTCATTCGTTATGCCTTCACCAACGACTTGCATTAATTTTATAGTTGTATTTCTCTGAGCAACCGATAATAACACGTTTTTAACCCATTAGTTGATGATTATCAGCGTGGGAATCCGCAGTAGGTTATTTGTTTGGACCAAGTAACACTTATGAAGGCGCAAGATGTTGTCATGGGAGGAAGCTCCCACTTCATGACAGACCTCCCAGTAAATAGACTTTAAAGACAGGGACATCACGCTTTTTATTTGGTCAGTATTGATTGAAGTATTGATTTTTTTTATTTTCTTTAGCCTGTTCATGACAATAGGATTGAGGCTGGGTGATTTAGTGCTACAACTAACGACTATTTGATAGTCGAAGATTACTGAAAGGATTAATCGAATAGTCAGATAACGAATCTCACAAAACAATAGCTCATGTCATTGACCATCATGTTTAGTATCGACTCGGTGAGGGCAGTGGCTTGCTGCGGTGTACACGTCTGCTTCTTTTGCATAAAGCCATCCACATGGTACCTTTAATCTTCTTCGGAGTCGGACTGCATAAATGTTTTTTTTAAAAAAAAGACATTTGTCAGGCAAAAGGGTAACGTTACTCTTTTAAACTCTTAGAATCCTGCACGCCGGTATAGACGGGAGTTGTAATGGCTTTATGTTAATGTTAAAAGCCATGACAACCCCGTCTATGCATAGCTAGCTAGCTAACAAGCTATCTTACCGAGGGGCGTTCGCACCGTTCCAGATGCCCAGCGTGCCTCCTCTTCACATGCTCATACATTACTGATGTGCTCCCATGATAAGCAAGTTCCACCTTATAAATCTTGCAGTTAATCCTTTTCTTTGCCAAGTTGAGGGCGAAATGCTCCCAGACTTTATATTTTTATTGAACATTGTTCATATTCATGTACAGATTCTTGAAAAAAGTTCATTACAAAACAAACATGGCAAATATTTATTCCATCCAAAAATACATAGACATATCCAAAGTGCAAAAGTCCCAGACTTTAGATGTTTTAGGACGCGATGGCGTTACATCGGCCGCCGCCATTTTGCCGTTTTGTTTACCTGCCCTGTCGCTTCCATTTCCGTTCTCGGTCGCTTTTGCGCATGTGCAACTCTCAGAGCGATACCTTACTCCAGGGGTCCCCAATTACTTTTCATAGCGGGCCACTTTTAGGGCCACTTTTAAAACCACGGGCCACTCGACCTCCAGCAGCATGTTGTTCGTTAGTTTGTTTTGGTGTCGATACGTTGCAGGTATTATAATTTAAACAGAGATTTTTCATCTATTTTTCGATATATTACTAGTCTTACTTTTACTAAGAAATTAATTTTTTTTTAGTAGGGAAATTTAAAAAAATCTTCCTTCTGGCATTTCTCCAAAAATTCTCGCGGACCATAAATCAACCCGTCAAGGGCCGGACGTGGCCCGCGGGCCGCCTATTGGGGACCCCTGCCTTACGCCTTAGCTACTTCCATCACCAGCTCTGGTGAAAGGGCAGCCGACGTTTACTTCAGGTCCACAACGTGAAATACATGCTCGAAGACGTAACCGAGGTCGACAATTAAATTCGTTAGCAACCAATTTGGTCATCGATTTTTGTCGATTAATCGTTGCACCCCGAACTGCCAAAATCAAATATCACTGTATTTTCGACTGAATTCCTCAATGTCGGTCGTGTGTTAATATTTTGGGAATGACGATTTGTGCTTTCATAACATATTTATACAGAAGAATTTTTTTGAGAAACGATCGCAGATGGAGGCATTCATTATTCGTCTCACTCCGCTAAAGCAGTCAGATAATTTGATAATATTGCACCGCTTCACTGTAAAGCATCCTTTAGGACCAGGGAATGATGACGCTTAAGTTATACTACAGTACTTCTATAATCAGTATCCCAGACGCTGTCTTGTCTCACATAATGATATTGATACGATATCGATATATTGCCCTGCTTGAATTGGCTTTCGGTCAGTTTTGCGAATGTCAAAATTGAATAGATTCGGATATCGATTTGATTGAATAGTCACAAAACATTTAATTAAATAGGCAGTGTTATGGTTATCTGCTTGCTCGATGTGTGAGATGACAAGAGATTGAGAAACTCGGTGTTGCAGTCTTCCTTTTAAAAACCGGAGAACTGGGATTGATTGATTGATTGATTGATTGATTTAGGGAGTCTAGAATTAACGTCTGACTGACAGCTAGGGGCAAGGAACTGGAGATCCGGCCAAAAAAGCAGGAAGACAACCCGCTGTATCAAGCAAAGAGGGTGTGCCCATTTCAGCTGTAATGTACAGGATTCCCTGTAATTTGGTTTTCTGGGTAGTTTTTCTCTTTTCTCTGTCTACCCCTTAGATTAGCTGTGAGGCAAGGCTTTGAAGCTTTTTTCCAACAAGAAGCAGAAGTTGTCTAGTTTTCCTCAGCATGATTTTCACCATCTGTGAAATGCTGTGTTCGGTGACTCCATGTGAATTTGTGAGTCAGGATCTTAATTCTTTGGCTTGGAACAACTTTTTAACCAAGCAATTTATAACAAGAGTTGGGACATATGGTATGATGGTATACACTTTGGAACTATATGTACATAGATTTAATAGTACAGTATTTTGTTCTAAGAAAACATATAACAATGGTATTATGAAAAATATACCTCCACAATTGTTGTATTTTATAGGTTATGTTGTATTTTGAGTATAGGCAGAGTAGCGGTTTCTGGCACATCTTTACCAACTTCCAAGGTGCCTGGAGAAAGGAAAAAGTCTGAAGAGGTCAAATCTCCTGCAACACTTATATTATACACAAGAACACATCTCGATCCACGTGTTTCGGCTTGTGGCCTTCATCAGGGTCATCAAAGCATGTTGGGTATAGACCATTACAAACCATGCTTAGATTTAATTACGGTGGCTTGCAGTAAAATCAGACCAATGAAATGATTTCTCAAAATGACACGACATTTGTAAAAAGGTGTTTTCTGCTATTACCAAGAGCCTATGGGAAATGGCTAGTAATACTTAACTGAATTTATAAATCAATAGTAACCTCCAAATCAAATTACCAAGATCATCATCTGTCATCTTTCACACCCAAGATGAAACAAACCACCTTCTGTAATGTGGCATGTACATATAGGCCCCTTGTGAGTTTAAGTTGATCTTGAATGCCATTAGCATTTTTTTTTTAAAACTCTGCATTATTTTTCAAAGTGAGTGTGTCCTTCTATTCCTGCAAAGCACTCGTTTTAGTGTTGACATACATGACTTTAAGCTCTGTGGCACGCGTAAGCTCTGTGTGAAGTGAGTGCAAGGCTAATGCACATTTCATAAGCCTTCTTTCTGTCTAGCCTATATATTCACTCTGTTCCTCCGTCTCTTTCCCTGCACCCTCTTTCTGTCATGGAAACACTGAACTGACTGAACAACATGCAAGGCAACATGTCTCAGCTTGAATCAGCTTGTCTTTCTAACAACCTCTCTCTTCGTTTCCATCCGGCGTTTTCCTCTGTCTCTATTCCTGTCACAGGGGCTTTGGCATTGTGGTGCCGTTTTGCTGTAGTAGATGGTAAAACTCTCCATTTAAAGAGGGACAGATCACAGCCCCACTCTCCGACTGATAATAGTGAGTTGTGTGTGTGTGTGTGTGTGCGTGCGCGTGCGTGCGTGCGTGCGTGCGTGTGTTTTTAGGGTGAGAGACAAAAATACACCCCATTACAGGTTAAACTTAAGTTTCCGCCTGGCCTGCTGACTGCAAATATGTGCCAATAACTGTTGAAATGTGTTGCCTGTGTCAGGAAGTTGCTTACTAGTGCGATTACAGGGATAGTACTATAAAATAGCCATTCACCATAACTCTGATAGACACCTTAACAGTTATTCTGAGGAAATATGTACTTTTGTATTTCACTAGTAAAGTGAAATGGAAGTAGCATTCTTTATTTCCTCTCAACATGGTGAAAGATGCATATGAGAGTCTTATTTATATTCTTGCCCTTCTGGGATGCACTCAGTACCATATTTATTTAACCTGTGTGACAGGAACAGCCACTTTAGACAAGGACGCTGAGGCATTGGGCCACCTGGCTACATTGGCAGGTCATGCTGGCATATGTGTAGAAAGGGCCAATTGGCAGCTATGTTACATCAAACTAATTTTTCTCCTCAATGTATCTATGTAATATTCGGGACGTAATTTAAACTATTTCTCAGTCACGCTTTTTGTCTGTGCCGAGTTTTCCAAAATTGGTACTGCGATTTTGAGAGGCTCTATCAATGTGGGCCATTGTGCAGTTGCTCTGCGCCAGCAGCCTCACATCTGAGAGGAAAGCCCATGTGTCTTGAGACAAAAGGAAAAACAGTTGCCCTCTTTATGTCTCGGTCACATGACCATGGTGTACCTGTTCCTCACTGCTTCCCAGCAGGACTAGTGTTGGGTTTCTCCCTTCGAAGAAAGCCAAGCCAGCCCGAAGGTGATAAATATGGCATTTTCATGCCCCTCTGTCTCTCTGAATTACCAAGTCCTGTTTTCTTGCTCCTCTTTTCGCTCACTCTCTCAGATGACTGGCCTGGTTTTTCTCATTGCATTGAGAGCCTAGTGGCTCCGGGCCTACGAGCCAAGCCCATTCATCCCTTCCACCACCTGTCACCCGCCTCAGCCGAGAGTGTTCAGTTTAGTCAAGAGCGTCAGACTGATTTGCTTCAACCCGATTGGAGCACAGAATACAGGGATGTGCATGAAGGCAAAAGCTGCTTTCAAAACCACAGTAAAGGAAATCAGTTATTTTTTTAATCTAGTTCTAAGAAGTCAAGAAAAGCTGGGCTTCATGTGTGTTGTGCAACTGGATTGATAAAGTACAGTCATTAAAATTTAAAACTAAAGGGCATTTTGATGTACTTGGGAAAAGTTTGAGTCATCCATCTGCAGTTTCCTCATGTTGTGACTGAAAAGACATTTATGGAGCACTCCTCTGATATGAGGAAATGTTGAATAATTAATCATTTAAATGAGAAGAACATTATTTCTTTAGTGTCCAAGCAGTTGCGTTTGCCATGTCTTCCAAAGAATACTTACTTTCTGTCTCGACTAACCAAAATAACAAAATAACAGCAACTCAAAAATGGCTAATGAGTCTCTGTCATGTGCAAAGTTACCCTTTGTGTCCCTTAGGTGACATACTGATGGAATTTTTAATTGTGGTTTGGCAGTTCTTCAAGGTTAGCTAGACCTTATGGCCTTTCAGTCAGCCTCCATCTGCCCCAGTGGAGAAGAGGAAATGAACAATTCTCTAATCATCCTTCCGTGTTTGATCGGACCGAGTCTCATCTTAAGAATACAAGAAATTTTCTTCATCAGACTTGACATTTTTCTGGTCTTTTCTTGTCTCACTGTCGCTTCCAATATCTTGAACAATCTCCTAGCTGGCATGAATTGTTTAGCAGTGGCATATGTTTAAGTGTGGTTTCATTTCATTTCCTATTTGGAAAAACAATGTTGATGACAATTACCATCTTTTCAAATAAGGGCGGTGTCAGGTTCATGCACACGCTCAGTGAACTGGCTTCTATTTCCTTTGCTTATTCTGCTATATTTAATTTTCCTGTAACAAGGTTAATGGTTGAGGTGTCATCCATTTTTTTGAGATCATAAACTGGGAATAAATACATTTCTATTTCAAGTTCACATAGCCCCAAAAAATGTACAGTACACGATAACACAACAATGTAGGGTGCATATGGGTGTGTCAGCTGTTGAGCAACCTGACTGTGGACAGAAACTATTACTGAGATGGGTGGTGTGTGATTTGATGTTCCAGCAACGTTTTTTTTAGATGGAAGGACTGAGAACAGAACATGAGCGGGGTGGCTGGTGTCCTTAATGATGTTTAGCCTTTCCTTTTGCAGTGAGGGGTGTCAATATAATGAAGTTGGGGTAGCTCCACGCCAGTGATTTTTGCTCCTGTCTTTACAGTCCTTTGCAGCAGTCTGCAGTCTTGAGCAGTCAGGTTGCCAAACCACACTGTGACACAGCCCGTCAAGACACTCTCCATGGTACTGCCATAAAAGCTCATAAGAGTTTTGGTACTCATACCAAAACTATTGAGACACCTGAGAAAATATAGTCTCTTTTGTGCCTTCTTCAGGATGCATTTGGTGTTGAGAGACCATGTGAGGGTGTCCGTGATGTGTAAACTGAGAACTCTAAACTTGTCCACAATTTCAACAGATGACCCATTAATGGAAATAGGAGTGTGATTTTCTCTGGTCTTTCTAAAGTCAACAATGATTTCTTTTGTCTTGTTCACATTTAGAGAAAGGTTGTTATCATGGCACCATATGGTTAAATCTTCCACTTCCCTCCGATAGGCCCCTCATCACTGTCACTTATTAGTCCAATTACTGTGGGGTCATCTGCAAATTTAATGATGCTGTTGTTATCATATATGAAAACACAGTCATGTGTAAACAGACTGTACAATAGGGGACTGAGACAGCAGCCCTGAGGCACACCTGTTCCAAGAACTAATGTGGATGAGTATGTTTTACCTATTCTCACAGTCTGAGGCCTGACTGTCAAGAAATCAAATAGCCAATTACATATAGAGTTGCCCAGACCAAGACCTCTGAGTTTAAACACTAGTTTAGATGGTACAATTGTATTAAAAGCAGAACTGTAGTCAATAAACAGCATTCTGACATATGTATTTTTTTCTTTACAAGGTGTATTAAAGCAGTATGCAGAGCAAATGAGATAGCGCCATCTACAGATCTGTTGGAACAGTAGGCAAACTATAATGGGTCAAGGGTAACAGGAATGTTACAGCTTATATATGATATAACCAATCTTTCCAGGCACTTCATAATAACAGAGGTCAAAGCAACAGGTCAGCAATCATTGAGGAAAGAGACAGGTGTTATATTAGGTACAGGCACAATGGTGGTTTTCTTAAAACACACTGGAACCACACAATGACAGGGATAGGTTAAAAATGTCAGTAAAAACCTGAGATAGCTGAGTGTAACATACCTTGAAGACATGGGTAGGGATGCCGCCTGGGCCAGCAGCTTTACAAGCCTTAACCCTTTTAAAAGTTTTACTCATATCAGCCTCTGTCACCTGTAGATCGACTTTTGAGTGAGCACTGTACTGCCGGGTCCAAGTTGTGCGCTTCAAAGTGTGCATAAAAGTTGTTAAGCTCATCCGGGAGAGAGGCAGTGGTGTTGATATGCACACTGGGTTTAGATTTATAGTCCATAATTGCTTGCAGCCCCATCCACATTCACCGCGAGTCAGCCACTGCAGTCATTTTCCAGTTTGTCCCTATATTGTATTTTAGAGGCTTTGATGGCTGTCCGAAAGTCTTACCTGGATTTTTTTTTGTAGCATTCCTCGTCCCCCGATTGAAAAGCAGTGGTATGCTTCCTCAACCTCAGGCGAATGTCGCTGTTAATCAAGGGCTTCTGGTTGGGGTAAGAGCGAATAGTCCGTACTGGGATACAGTTATCCACATAGAATCTAACATAGCCAGTGACTGATTCAGCATACTCATCCAAACTCGAGGCTGAATTCTTAAAGATTGACCAGTCTGTTGATTTAAAACTTCCGTGAAGTTTGGATTCATGTTTTGTAGTCGAGCACTGTACTGTCCTCACAGTGGGCTGTGTGCGCTTCACTTTGTGCTTGTAGGCAGCAAGCAAGAACACTGACAGGTGGTTGGATTTCTGAAAGTGAGGTCGTGGGATAGAACTGTAAGCTGCCTGAACCATGGAGTAACAGTGGTCGAGAGTCTTATTGCCTCTGGTTGGGCAGGTGAAATGCTGGTAAAATTTTGGTAGCAAAGATTTTAGGTTACAGTGGTTAAAAGTCCACCACCACAATTGAAATGGCCTCAGGGTGCAAGTTCTGCCTGTTATTGGCTCCATACAGTTTGTCCAGCACCGCTGCGGCAGTAGCATGCAATGGTATGTAGACAGCAGTTAACAACACCCAGGGGAATTCCCTTGGGAGATAGAATGGTCTGTACCTTATTGTTAGTTGTTCCACCACTGGAGAACAAGACTGAGAGACTACTTCCACACCAGTGCACCATGAATTATTAATAAAGAAGCACATACCACCTTCCTTGACCTTGCCAGTAGCCATCATGGAACGGTCCATGCGGTGCACAGAAAAGCCCTCAAGTTGTATAGCCCTATCAGGTGTATTAGGGCCCAGCCAAGTCTTTGTAAAGCAGAACATACAACAGTCCTTCATGTCCCTTTGAGAGCTTATTCGGCAATTAAATTCATCCACCTTGTTGTCGAGGGACTGGACATTAGACAGTAGTATGCTGGGAATCAGGGGCCAGGTAACAATAATAATAATAATGGATTGCATTTATATAGCACTTTATCTAGACACCCAAAACACTTCACATTGAAGGGGGGGAAATAACTTCAACCACCACCAATGTGTAGCACCCACCTGGGTGATGCACGGTAGCCATTTTGTGCCAGAACGCTCACCACAAATCAGCTTGAGGTGGAGAGGGAGGAATCATTGAGCCAATTACATGGGGGATGATTAGGTGGCTAGATGGAGAGAGCCAATTTGGGAATTTTGCCAGGATACCCCCTCCCCCCGCCCTTTGTGATAAGTGCTATGGGATCGTTAATGACCACAGTGAGTCAGGACCTCAGTTTAATGTCTCATCAGCACAGTGGCCCCATCACTACACTGGGATTTTTTTTAAAATTAGGGCCAGAGGGAAGACTGCCCCCTACTGGTCCACCAACACCACTTCCTACAGCAACTCATTTTCCCGGAAGGTCTCCAATCCAAGTACGTACCCGCTTAGCTGCCGTCATTCGGCGCAGCCAGGGTACATGTTGATATGGCTGCCAGCCATACCACCGTCCTCGCCTCACCAGAGCACAACCTCATTTACCTCGCCTCCGGCAGTGCTGTCTACAGCCATTACTCCATGGTGGTACCTGTTTGTTGTAAGTAATCTCTCAACAAGTCCCATGGCTTCAAGTTGTTGGGAATGTCTAATCTTATGTCCAGTAAAGTCTGGCAATCATAGGTAATTGTGTAAGACGTGTTTTGTGCAACAGAAGTGACATATAACAGGAAAACAAATAACAAAGAGAGAGCAGCTCATAGCGAGTTGCCGTAGTACAGCGCCACCCCCCACCCCCCCATTTTTCACCCCAGTTGTACTTGGCCAATTACCCACTCGTCCGAGCCATCCCAGTCTGTACTCTACCCCCTCTACCGAGCCGGGGAGGGCTGCCTAGTGCCACATGCTTTCTCCGATACATGTGGAGTCGCCAGCCGCTTCTTTTCACCTGACAGTGAGGAGTTTCACCAGGGGGGCGTAGTGCATGGAAGGCTCACGCTACTCCCCCCAGTTTCCCCTCCCCCCTGAACAGGCACCCTGACTGACCAGAGGAGGCGCTAGTGCAGAGATCAGGACACATACCTACATGCGGCTTCCCCCCCGCTGACACGGCCAATTGTATCTGTAAGGACCCCCGACCAAGCCAGAGGTAACACGGAATTTGATCTGGCGATCCCCATGTTGGTAGGAAACGGAATAGACCGCTAACCCACCCGGATGCCCTCATCTTCCTTTTTTTTTAAGCTAGTGATAAAACATTTGTAACCTTGTTTGAGGCAAAAAGGAACTAGTTCAATCGGATAAATCCAGAGTGGATTATTGGGCTGTTATATGGGCTGTTTATTCAGTTTGGTACCAGTATCAATTAATTTAATGCTGAGGTTTGTGACAGAATGAGTTACATGGCAGCAGAGGGCTTGGTTGAGGTTAACTTCAAGAACATAGTTGGAGGGATCCTTACATAGCCGTCGGTTCAAAATGCCAGACACGTCTCTCTTGTAATCTCTATCCATTGGCTGTACCTTTTACCCCAGTCAGGTCCTGGATCCCTGACAGCCACATCAATACAACAACCTACAGAGCACTAGCTCTCTGTCGCCTGTCTCACTTATCTCACCCTATCCAATCAACTGTAATCAGCAGTAGATACATCACACGCAGCAGAGTGCCTTGCTTGCTCTATGACCTTCCAATGGGATTTACAGTCATTCACCGGGGCTAGGCTTTAACAGCCGATCTCAAATGATCTCAACTGCACTTTCCCTCATTAGTATTTTAACAAAAGTTGCCTTCCAGGAGAATTTTTTGCCTTGGAGTAAGTAATAGGATCTTTTTTTTTAGCCAGTCTTTTCATTGTTTTTGCAATCGTGCATATCTGTTATGATATCATCTTACTCATCCACTTCATTGTGTAGATTTTGGATATGGCACCACTGCTGAACTCATCTTTACAACAACGCATTTCCAGGCATTGGAACCCGAGCATCAGATATGTTTAGACAAGTCCAATTTACTCCAATTTTTACTAAGAATTTTGAAGTGTATACAAAAGTGCAAGTTAAAAGTTAGTGCTCAAAATATCCAACATTGTCAATGGACGATCACATTGCTGAGCTGCTTCCAGTCCAACTTGCAGGAACGATCATCTTACTTACTTAAGTTAGTAGTAACTATCAATAAACTACCCAGCAAGCACAACTGAGAAGTCATAGATAATAGGTAATCATGTACATAATCTGAGGCACTAGGGTTTGGTTGGTTGTTGTTGTTGTTGTTGTTAAAAGAACAGGTTTAAGGCTTGAGATCTAATGCCCTGTCTAGCATCGGCATTTCCAAATGAAGCCGGTGTGTAAACTGGTATAACTGATATGTATAAGGCCAAAAAGTATGAAAATAAGCGCTTGGTTGTAAAGAAACCAGAATTTTAATTTAAGGCCGGTCTCTGTTGTGAGGAATCTGTTATTTGCACATTCTGAGAAGTTGAAGGGAGACCAGTAGAGTGATAGCTCCCAAGACGGTGATGTTATGTTTGTTTTTAGTCCATTTATGCTCATTTGAGAAACTTGGGGCTGTGACGGAGCTCTTCAACAGTACTTGAACGTTTCAGGAACGATGACATGTTCAAGCATTCCAGACATTCCCTGGCTGGTTTTTCTGAGCGAATTTCCCCTCAGGACAAGTGGCGGCGCATAACCTCAAATCTGCTTGTCAGCGGTTGAAACACAGGAGTGTGTTTCATAGTACTCTCGCCATAAAGTGTTGTTTCAATGTAAAATGTTCAGACTTGTCTCATCTTTCAGCATGGTAGTTGAGTCAACAAAATGACAACGACTTAAGCCCATCGTGAATCTCTCTCATAGCCATGTCAGGAGTTGTCAAACTTTGGCTGTTTTTGAAACTTAAAAGTCAGGCTGCGCATTTAAAAGGGATAATCCTGTCAAAAATCTTCCGAGTTGTGAATAAGACATTGGTTTTGGTTTCCACTATGTTCTATTTGTCATGTCAAGACAGGGTAAGGGGAACTCATTTCATCCGTTTCCTTCTCCTGACCCCTGAACAGTCTCTCTCCTCGGGGAGGAAGTCTTGGCCTTTCCTTCCTATTGCCTCAAAGCAGCAATCCAACGCCCCTGGTTTAAAAAGTCACAATTTCACTCCTAGGTTCTTCTCACTTATCTTAGTAGAATTGCATTAGTGAACCAGCCCAATTTATATGACAGTTCACTGTAATGCACCACTGCATTCTCACATAGCCTCCTTTGCTGGCCTTAAACTTCTCTGGAAAACCAACCCACTATGGTGGTAAATTCTACCCCAACCCGTATTTCAGTTTTAAAGAATGCCTGTTGCATGTGATATTTGGTGTTAGTCATGTGTGGAGGAAAATTTGTTCTTGGATCACTGATTTTTTTTTTTAACATTTTTTTTTTTTTGCATGGTGGTGCTGGTTGTGTGGCTCGGGTCCTGGGCTGTTCTGGTGGTGTCTGGACGCTGCTTGGCATCCTCCGCATCATATTCATATATTTTATAATTCCGTTATAATGCTGTTATCCTCTTTCATTGTTGTATTCTGTAAATTGTGTACACACAACATCCATTGTACGTTGTCCATCTTGGTAGAGAGATCCCTCCTCTGTTGCTCTCCCTGAGGTTTCTTCCTATTTTTTCTCCCTGTTAAAGGTTTTTTTTTTTTTTTTAGGGAGTTGTTCCTTATCTGATGCGAGGGTCTAAGGACAGGATTTTGTGTTGCTGTAAAGCCCCTTGAGCCAAATTTGTCATAAGTGATATTGGGCTATACAAAGAAAATTGACTTGACTTGACATATTACCATTAAAACTAGGCTGTATTTTAGCTATAGTAAATTTTCCTTTCACTTCCCTCATATTGATCGAGCTCCCAACTTGAAGTACATTATGAGAAAACCGTGTGTGAAATTTTTTTTCCGGTTTCATCCCAGCTTAGGTACGATTTGTATTCTCTTTCTATTCCGTCATTAATCAGTTCTGAAATATGAGATAGAAGGGCCCCCAGGAGCCTTTCAGCTTTCTGCAAACTTGCCTTGTCCTCTTCATCTCCCACTGCAATCCGGGGCACTCAGTTCAGTTTTATTTGATTTCAAAAAGAGCAAATAAATACTTTGTTTCTCGTTCAAAAGAACGTCCTTTAGATAACACCCCTTGTTTTCTCTGGCTTCTCAGAAAAGCTCGTCTACTACTTCTGCTATATTGTTTGCCATGAGGACATTGCTGATGTTGAATGTTTTGCCAACCAAGAATTCCCGGGTGTCGGTGCAAGGAATCCTTTAAGGCTTTGTGGGACATCTGGCCTTGGACGCATGAGAAAGTGTAGAGACGAGAGGGCAGTAACCAGAACGGGGGTGGCTATGGGATGCCGACACTGGCAATGCAATCAAGTGTCACATCTGTCTTGTTGACGCCCACCAGACCTCGGCCCACCACTGACCTCACATCACAGCTCCAAGTTTGGATCAGCTTACCCTGGAAAATGTTATTTCCTTCCATTCTCCTCAAGACCAAATCCTCCATTTAACATTTGTTTGACATTTTGGGTTAACTATGAGGGAATGAGCTTGTTCGTTCATTGTTATAATAAGATGTTGGTGTGTAGCTGACTAGCTACCGTATTGGATTTTTCTTAATGTAAGAGCTTTATCGTACTTATCCTTGAGGGAGGAAAGAGACCCACTTTAACAGAACATGTTTTGCTGAATTATCCAAATGGACTATTAAAGTTTATTCGGGAATTTAAGCAACAAATGCCCATGTTGCTTTAGGGTTTAAGGCTTGGAAAAGAATACATGAATATCTTTTTTTAATGTGTATATGAGTAAGATGGACAGTAGCGCAACTGATTTTTTTTTTTTTTACATTGAAAAGGGGTCTTTTAATCACAGTTATTTGATTCCCTAGTCTGCAGGTTGTGTTTTTGAAATTTCACAGTGCATGGGAACTCATGTCTAACTGAAACTAAAAGAATGAAATAAAAAAAAGGTAATCTCTAAGTGTCCAGTTAGAAAGTTTAAGTTCTATAATGTACAACCCCCCTCAAAAAAAAAAAAGAGGGAAAAAAACTGTGTTGATAAATCAGACTGAGGCATTTCAATTAATGTTCCAACAGTTCATGATTGTGTACACTTTGTGTACAATACTGAATGGTGCAGCTTCCTTTGTGTGTCCGTCTAAGCACAGTAAGGCCTCATGGGAACTGTGCAATCCGTACACAATTCCTTGTGAGCATCATATATCTTTAAGAAAGGCAAGAGAAGACACTGGGATGCTAATCCTTAAAAAAGTAAATTTTGCTCTGATTTACTTCTTGAGTTGTAGGCCATAGAAGAAGAAAAAAAAGTCCTAGTCTAGGAACCTAGCTGAAACACCTTTCATTCAAAATGCAAAAAAAAAAAAAAATGCAGCACTTTGTGCTGTGGAAGTCGCTCCAGCTTACATGAAGACTTCAGATTTTTATTTATGCACTTATTTTTCTCATGAAGTGTGGATTCTCTCTCACATTCTGAAAATTTGCAGTGTCAGTCGTTTGTGTCTCTGTGTGCAGATGAGTGCATATACTGTTCCAACAGATGGCTCTTTGGTTCGAGTCCTCTGGAGAGGTTGTTATCATAAAACACATCTGCTACTCTGATCCCCGCTGGTAGACACGCCTCTGATGCTGTTACCTCTTCTGTTGGCTGAGGCTAACCAGCACGGTAGCTCTCTGGGTCAGGGGATTGGAGTTCACTCCTCACAGAACAACACGCTTTGTTTCCCTCCAAACAACTTGTTTGTCCCCGCCCTCCTTGTCCCTCTTAATTTCTTTTTTTTTTCTTCTTTGTATCGCTTCGCACTTACTTTCCTCCCACTTCCCCATTTTGAACATGGTATCTCTATTTTTGGATCTGTCTGTGTGTTGTGGCAGGGATTATCTTGGTTACTCTCTGACTATGCTTATCCATGCGTGTTGCTGCAACTACTCAAGTGCAACCAACCTTAGCCCATTTTTATTTGTTTTCTCTCTTTCACCCTTTTATATTCATTTTCTCTCTTTCACCCTCTCACTCTTCACATTGTAATTTCCCAACATGTGTACTGTAAATAAAGTATATCATGTCATTTCTTCACTTTCTCTCACTCTAGTGTTGTCATCGGCTCACTTGGCCCTTAGATCAGCTGGGAGAGCTTGATCTGCTGCGTCTGATGGGCCTTAGCACTACGGCCCTGCCCGTAGCTGTGCCTGAAGAGGAAACACCGAGGGCAGTCTGACAGGACACAGAAGCAGGGCAGGCTAAGCTAACTGCTAGCCCATGCAGACTGGGAGTTGCGATAGTCATCCTGGCTGCCGTTTGTTCTCCTGGACAGTGATTTTTTTTCTTTTTTCGTTTGGATATATGTGTTAGTTTAGGTATATATTTTTAGCTTTTGCTTGTGGTTACCACAAACGCCGCCTGCCCTCGCACTGCCCACCTCCTGCCACTGTAGCCTGCTATCAAAGCCCACCAGTGCCTCCCTATCCAGGCAGTGGTCTTTGGACTCTGCTTTACAAGAGAGAGGTGGGGATGAGCCTACAGGAATCAAACACTTTATCTCTGTTTGGTGCTAAGCTTGCTGTTCTCAGATTGCTTCAACTTGTTCTAGCTGGTTAGGTGACTATAGAGAACATGACATCACTACCATTTGCCCAAATTCTAGGATTTGTCGGTGCACATCCATGGATGTTGGTGTACCGCTGCTTCCGGTGTGGGAAGATGGCAGTGCAAATTCACATTTGCAGCGGCCTCACCCAGTACCCATGTGGGAAGATGGCAGTGTGAATTCACATTTGCGGTGGCCTCACCCAGTACCGTCCATGCAGTGTCTTTGTCCACGTCCGCGCCTAAGTTCGTCTTCGTTTGATGGCTGGGAGAGCTGGCGCTGGATCGGCTGGGAGAGTTTGATCTGCTGCATCCTGTGGGCCCAGCGGCCCAAGGCCCTGCCCAGAGCTGCACCCGAAGAGATAACACTGAGGGGTGTCTGACAGGATGTGGAAGTGGGGCAGGCTAAGCTAACTGCTAGCGCATGCAGACCAGCAGTTTCCATAATACCGAGGGCAGTCTGGCGGCGGCCTCACCTAACATTGACTGTGTTTTTAGTTTTGTCATGTGGCATGTGGGGAGGTGTATTGAAGGTGTCTGGCTGGGAGAGCTAGCATTGGATCAGCTGGGAGAGCTTCATCTGCTGCATCTGGTGGGCCTATGGACCACGGCCCTGCCCGTAGCTGCGCCCGAAGAGGAAACACCGAGGGCGGTCTGACAGGAGGCAGAAGTGGGGCAGGCTAAGCTAACTTCTAGCCCATACAGACTGGAAGTTGCGATAGTCATCCTGGCTGGCGTTCGTTCTCCTGGACAGTGATTTTTTTTCTTTTTTCGTTTGGATATATGTGTTAGTTTGGCTATATGTGTTCTTGTAGTTCTTGCAGTTTTTGGACGTGTGTTTTTCATTGTGTTGCACCGCTGTGGGCTGGGGAGGGAGGGCGATGTTTCATTTCATTCCGTGTGCGCAGGTGCATGAAATGAAATGACAAATAAAGTGTTCCTGATTCAGAGCAGCAAAAAAGCACATGTGGTTGTGGTAATTGTACTATATGCCAGATAAGAAAAGCAGTATGTAACCTTAAAATGCAATATTCCAGATTGGGAACTTGCACTCTCTTGTTTTGAGTAAGATTATGCAGTATACTCCATATTGCACATTTACTACAGAGAAAGTGTTTTCCAGCATTATCAATAATAGCAACAATGCCCTCGTCTCAGTCTTTCTCTATTTCTCCCTCCCTCACCTCTTGTTCTCTGTAGGCCCAGGACAAGAGGAAAGCTCTGGAGGAGACCAAAGCCTACACCACCCAGTCCCTGGCCAGCGTGGCCTACCAGATCAATGCCTTAGCCAACAATGTGCTGCAGCTGCTGGACATCCAGGCCTCGCAGCTGCGGCGCATGGAGTCTTCAATCAACCACATCTCCCAGGTCAGTCATAAACACGCACATGCATGCACACACATTTTTTCTGCATCCACATTTTAAGCATTTAGCAGATGCTTTTATGTCGAGTCAGCTTCTTGTGTACACTTCAACTGGTCACTTCCACTAGTTTTTGTAGGGATCAAACTTGTGAACTCTTGGTTAACACTAGAACGACCGGGATTTTTTTAGGGAGTTGTTCCTTATCCGATGCGAGGGTCTAAGGGCAGGCTGTTGTGTTGCTGTAAAGCCCCTTGAGGCAAATTCGTAATTTGTGATATTGGGCTATACAAATAAAATTGACTTGACTTGACCTAAAATGACCATGGGCGGTCAACATGACCGCCAGTTTTTAAACTCTATATTCTGTCAAGAATAGTACCCAAATGAGATATTAATGCATTGCATATGTTAGTAAGTCTGCTAGGAAATGACTGACACCAAAATTAACATTTTAACAACTATAATACTATTTTTAAACAATTTAAACTTTAGAGAGACATGGTCGAACTTGAATAGCAAAATTGAAAAAGTGAAAATATTACCTGAAAAAAACAACGGAAAACACATATTTAGATTAGATTAGATTGATTTATTAGCCACACGACCAAGGCCAGTGGAATTTGTTTTCGGTACACATTAAATCTGCAGCACAATGCATACATGGACAACAACAGACACTCCACATATTATCACTAACAATACAGCTGCACAATAGCAGAAACAAACATATCACGCACAACAATTACGTGAATGGTGGTGTGCATGCCAATGGTGTGTGAGGAGGGGACTATAGGGAGGAATTCAGAGTCCTGATAGCTAGTGGGGAAAAAAGCTGTTTGTGAAGCGCTTAGTCTTATTGGACAGTGACCTGTAGCGCCTCCCTGAGGGAAGGAGCTGGAAGAGGTGATGAGCAGGATGTGAGGGGTCGGAGATGATTTTCTTGGCTCGCTTTACAGCCTGGTGAGTATGTAGAGATTCAACTGAGGGGAGTGGGTTGCCTATGATTTTGGATGTCTTGTTGACAATCCGCTGCTGTTTTTTCCATGTTTGACTGTCCGTGCCGCCGTACCATACTGTAATAGAAGATGTTATGATGGACTCGGTAATGGCTGAGTAAAACAGAATGAGAAATTGATGTTTGAGGCAGTATTTTTTAAGTTGCCTAAGAAAGTAAAGTCGTTGTTGAGCTTTTGCAATGATGTGTTCAGTGTTAATTTTCTGCTTCAGGTAGTGATGGGCGTCTCCATTCATTTGTATGGGTGTTTTGGGATTTGGGACGCATCGGAAGTCAATAATGAGTTCTTGGGTTTTGGCTGTATTAAGCAGAATGTTGTTGTTTGCGTACCAAGTGACAGCTTGGTCTACTTCAGTGCAGTACTGGGTTTCATCATTGTTGGAGATGAGGCCTACAAAGGTTGTGTCGTCTGCATATTTTATTATTTTCACAGAACTATTCGTGGATGTAAAATGGGTGGTCTAAAGTGAGAAGAGCCAGGGGGAGAGAACACAGCCCTGAGGAGCACCTGTACTGAGGGTAAGAGGGTGTGAGGTTAGGTTATTAACCATCACCCTCTGTGGCCTGTTCCACAGAAAGCTCCGAATCCAGTGGCCTATGGCTTGATCGATGTTCATATCCAAGAGTATGGTAAAGAGTTTGAGTGGGTTGATGGAGTTGAAGGCGGAACTAAAGTCTATGAACAGGATGTGCTCGTAGGTGTTTGGTGATTCCTGGTGTTGCAGGGCGATGCTAACTGCATCCTCAACAGACCGGTTGGCTTGATAGGCAAATTGATGTGGGTCCATCATTGGGGAGGTGCAAGAGTTCAAGTGTGACAGAATGATGCGCTCAAATGCTTTCATGGCCACGAACGTAACAAGGCCTATAAAACATGAAATGTAAAAAAAGAACTGAAAATGAATATTGAAACAGTCCCAAACAACGACCAGAACTTAAAAACTACTAGAACGACCGCCCACGGTTTGTAAACTATACATTCTGTCAAGATAAATACCGAGTTGAGATATTAATGCATTACATATGTAGTATGTCTGTTAAGAAATGACTGACACCAAAATTAAAATTTTAACAACTTTAATACTATTTTTCAAACAATTTAAAATCACTGTTGTCCAACGCCTGTAAATACTGCCACACCTTGATGGTAGTCATGGTGCATCTGAAACGGCGTCTGTAACCAGACATGTTGGAAATAATCAAAAATCAAGCTTAGACTGTTACTGTGCACTGGAGAACGCTAATGTGTTTCTAGGACAGAGCAATGAATTTCACAAAGGAACTCATGTGACCAACACACGTCATGAATAGTGACATGATGCGTACGATCACGTGCAAATTACAAGCGGTCATTTTGACTGCTCATGGTCATTTTAGGATGATCTTATTGTAACTTTGTGCAATTGATCTAAAATTCGTTTTAATGCAAATATATGCAATTTTAGGAGCATTCATGGAGCATCAGGTCTGTATCTTTTTTTTTTCACAAAGTTATTAAACTTTGAAAATCCAAAACGGTCATCATGACCGTCTTGGTTGTTCTAGTGTTAAGTCACACACACACACACACACACACACACACACACACACACACACACACACACACACACACACACACACACACACGTGTGTGACCACAACCCCTGCAGCTGTGGAGAATGGTACACCATTTTTACCACTTCTACTCTCGGGGGCTGGGATTTTCACTCTCACACAGACACTTTTTTTCCCCAGTGAATCTACAAGGCCTTTGTGTGTAGGATGCTTGCAGTGTTGATGATGCCTTTTATGATGTTTGATAGTCTAAATGCCTGAGTGTTTGGCTGAAATACTGGTGCTCTGTTCGTCTCGTGTGCACTCGCCCTTTCCCCGAAGATATCTATCTATCTATCTATCTATCTATCTATCTATCTATCTATCTATCTATCTATCTATCTATCTATCTATCTATCTATCTATCTATCTATCTATCTATCTATCTATCTATCTATCTATCTATCTATCTATACACTGCTCAAAAAAATAAAGGGAACACCTAAAAACACAATATAGACCTCGATGAATGAAATATTTCAGCTGAAAATCTTTATTTATTAGACAGAGGAATGTGTTTAGAGCAAAATAACCTAAGAATGATCAATGGAAATCAAAATCATTAGCCCATTAAGGTCTGGATTCAGAATCATACTCAAAATCAAAGTGGAAAATGAGAACATAGGCTGATCCAACTTCTGTGGAAATTCTTCAAGACGATTCAAAATGAGGCTCAGTAGTGTGTGTGGCCTCCACGTGCCTGTATGCACTCCCTACAACGTCTGGGCATGCTCCTGATGAGACGACAGATGGTCTCCTGAGGGATTTCTCCCAGACCTGGATCAGGGCATCGGTCAACTCCTGGACAGTCTGTGGTGCGACATCGCGTTGGCGGATGGTACGAGACATGATGTCCCAGAGGTGCTCGATTGGATTCAGGTCTGGGGAACGTGCAGGCCAGTCCATAGCATCAATGCCCTCGACATACAGGAACTGCTGACACACTCTGGCCACATGAGGACGAGCATTGTCATGCATGAGCAGGAACCCAGGGCCCACTGCACCAGCATATGGTCTGACAATGGGTCTGAGGATCTCATCCCGGTACCTAATGGCAGTCATGGTACCTCTGGCTAGCACGTAGAGGTCTGTGCGGCCCTCCAAGGATATGCCTCCCCAGACCATCACTGACCCACCGCCAAACCGGTCATGCTGGAGGATGTTGCAGGCAGCAGAACGTTCTCCACAGCGTCTCCAGACTCTCTCACGTCTGTCACATGTGTTCAGTGTGAACCTGCTCTCATCTGTGAAGAGCACAGGGCACCAATGGCGAATCTGCCAACCAAGATGTTCTCTGGCAAAGGTCAATCGGGCTGCACGGTGTTGGGCTGTGAGCACAGGCCCCAATTGTGGACGTCGGGCCCTCATACCATCCTCATGCATTCTGTTTCTCACTGTTTGAGCAGAAACCTGCACATTAGTGGCCTGTTGAAGGTCGTTTTGTAGGGCTCCGGCAGTGCTCCTCCTGTTCCTCCTTGCACAAAGGACCAGATAGCGGTCCTGCTGCGGGGTTGTTGTCCTCCTGCGGCCCCCTCCACATCTCCTGGTGTACTGGCCTGTCTCCTGGTACCTCCTCCATGCTCTGGACACTGTGCTGGGAGACACATCAAATCTTCTTGCCACAGCACGCATTGATGTGCCATCCTGGATGAGCTGCACTACCTGAGCAACTTCTGTAGGTTGCAGATACCGCCTCATGCTACCTCTAGTGGTGTGGGCACTAGCAAAATTAAAAACTAACCAAAGATCGGCCAGAAAAGATGAGGACAGGCAAATGGTCTGTGGCCACCACCTGCAAATCCATTCCTTTTATAGGGGTTGTCTTGCAAATTGTCTAATTTCCACCAGGTGGAAATTAGACAATTTACCAACAGGTGAAATTGATTCACAAATCGGTGTTGCTTCCTAACTGGACAGGTTGATATCTCAAAAGTGTGATTGACTTGGAGCTACATTGCATTGCTTATGTGTTCCCTTTATTTTTTTTAGCAGTGTGTGTGTGTATATATATATATATATATATATATATATACACACACACACGCACACACGTGCACACACAAATACAATGTAAAACCATTCTTCATAGAATATTATAGCTGGCTGTGTTTAGATGCTATGTAATACAAATTTATAGACACACACACACACACACACACACACAAGCACAAACACATAGTATAACCTTTACACTTACAAGTATAGCCAAACCCGGTGTAACCCTGGCTTCCCACATCAGCGGTCAGAGCTGTATCCTTACAAACTGCATGTCTTAAGCATGAGGCCTCTGCCATGTGCAGGAGAAGGTAAATCCAGCCTCCCATCCAATGAAGTCATTAAAAGATCAGATCAAACACAGGCCTGGAGCCATGTGGCATCTCATGCCGTACATTTAGAGCTGGGAGCCATTGGCCAGACCACACATAAGAGACTCGTAGTCTGGGCCATGGACGGCATCCAAACATTTACACTCATAGGCAAGTCAGGACTCAGTTTTATGGTGGCTTTCTTCTCTACTCCGTGTTGTTAGGCTGCTTAGGTATAAAATGGACAGAGGGGAAGGGTTAATTTGGGAATCAGGATCCTTTTTATCGGCCAAGTATATGTGCATATACAAGGAATTTACCTTAGTGGTTGCTTGTGTGCTTGTTAAAGTCATAATAAAAAAATAATGATAAAACACAATGCAAGGCAATAAAAACTTTAGATAACAAGGAAACAGTATATGCATACAGTAGTATATAAACAACCCAGAAAATAAATAGAGACAATGGGCGTCTTTCCCGTGTCTGATGTCTTTGTGTTGTTTTGAGGGACCCTGTACAAAGATTACCTGAAATTATTGAACGATAACTTGAAGGACAGATTTTCAAACAAACAGGGAGCAAGAGAGAGATTTTCAAACAGAGAGAGAGCGAGGGGCAGAGTGGGGGAGAGTGAGAGAGGGGGGGGGGGTCCAGCAAGTGACCAAAGGGAATGTGTGAGGAAATGGAAGAGGGATGATATGATGACATACCTGACTTGAAGAAAGTATTGGGAAAGCCACCAGGGAGAGTCTCACAGATAGCAATAGGCAGGAGAAAAGTCAGATTTTGAGTCATATTCTGACAAACGGCAATCGGTCCATACCTTGGTCATTACAACACTACCGCCTGTCTCAGTTTCCATGACAATGCTTTGGGCCACCTCACCAAAACATATCAAACAGCCGAGTTAAACGGACGGAGTACTTTTGTATCAGGAAAGAAACCCAGTGCCAAACTATAAAGGTCAAGCATATTATACATTGTTTGACTGTCTTCCCGCCTAAATTGTAAGGGAATTACACAATCACTTGTCTTTTACAGACTTTAATGTATGCCGTTCCCAGTCTTTGTGTACTTTCTGCAGCCATGACAATCCAAAGACATCTGCAGGAGTCAACACACAGTCACGATCAGTCCAATGGTAGTGGAGAAAGAATCTGATTCCCTCTCCTCTTGGACTCCATCTTTTTGTTTGACAAAAAAGAGAAAAGCAAACTCAGTCAGGAGCAAATCTCTCAAGTTAGAAACTCATTTCCCCGGGGCTGATAATTATCACCACTCTGCTTCCCATTCATCTCAAGGTCTCTCTCTAATCAGCCCAAAATGGTCCCCTCTTCTGCCTAGTTGGGAAGTTGGGAAGTTGGGAGCTGTTTGCCTCAGTTATTGGCAGATTTGCTTTGATAATTTGCATGATAAATGATGCGCAAAATACGGTTTTTGTTCATAATAATCACCCTGGTCAAATGGTTTATTGTCGAAAGTTGAGGTGCACCCTAAATATTGTGTTTCTTTCCCGGAGATTCAAATTTCGAAATCTCTCATCTTTCGGTGGCCTACCACAAGACAGCACCTCTTAATCTCTGTTTGAGACTCGTGTCAGCCCTTTGACTTTGCCTTTGGTACTTCATCTTCAGTCTGTGTAAACACGTGCCCAAAACTACGTTTGGTGAAGGATCTGACTCTTTCAAGTTTGTGTGTCATTCTGGGTGTGGTGAGACATGGGCTGGCGTCTGGGGCTGCTTACCGTGGTCTGCCCACAGTGAGCTCTGGTTAGGGCGTGTCTGCTGGTATCTCCGACTTCGAAAGGGTGCATTCTCCTGAGATGGAGGATGCAGTGTGGTTTTCTGTAAGCACTGAATAAAGCAACACAGCATGTCTTTTGTATGCTTTGGCAGGCGGATGGTATCTGTAGGGTATTTTTTTTCTTTTTTTTTTTGAAATAAAGAGTAAAACTAGTGACTCAATTCAGTCCACTTTCTGCAGCAGTCAGTAGCCATGCCATATAGTGGAAACAGTGTTTTATGCACCCTCAAATAGCCTCAAAACGCATCTAAGCATAAGCAGTTCTTTTGTATTGTAATTTAATTAAGTGCATTCAAATGACCCGGTGTGTTTGTCGTTTCTCTCTCTCTGTGTGTGTGTGTGTGTGTGTGTGTGTGTGTGTGTGTGTGTGTGTGTGTGTGTGTGTGTGTGTGTGTGTGTGTGTGTTGTTGTTGTTGTTGTTGGGTCACGTTGCCCTATGTAAATAGCTTATACTTGTTGATATTCAATGACTGCCCCAGTCTCTTTACAATTGTAGTGAATAGGAGAAGGGTGCTCTTGAATACATCTGTGTGTAGACCAATGTATGTGTGAAACACAAATGTATTTGCATGGTTCTTTACCTCTGACAGTTATAATTCATTTGAAGCCAGGCTTCCTCTGCAGTATTGTGGTTTAGGAGAGAATAGAGCAGCTAGCGAGGTTTCCACCTTGCAATGAGTGTGAAGTGGCTGCTAAGAGCCTGTGAACAGGGAGGGCTTTGTCTGTCCAGTGGAAGAAGAAAGTGACTCGCATTGAGAACCTCTGATATTGCCAGAGAGAGAGAGAGTTGGGGATGGGTGATGGGAGGCAGCAGGAGAGGTTGTATGTAAGTTGTGCGTTGTATGCAAGGAGAAAGCCCAGCTGATGCCCCCCCTCCACACACACACAAACATTCATAGTGATTGGGGGAGAAATAACTCTTGATGCCCTCTACGTGTGATGTTAAGACATTTGAATGTTTCTGTCTTTGAAAAGTCTCACAATAAAGGCTTCTGTGGAAACACGAGTAACTAAAATGAATGACCTTTTTTTGTTGCCACATCTGTGTCTTATGACACTATCCTAGTCAGGGGAGATGCTGACTCACTCATAGGAAACAATTGAGGGAAACTCCATTCAGCAAAACATCACTCAAGGCTTTATAAGTCAATCAGCCACAGTAAAAGACTTTGCATTAAACTGGCAACTCCTCAGAATTCCCAAAAACCTGGACCATTTTTAAACCTCCAGGTAGTTTTTTGGCAGAATTGGTAACATTTTTGAAATATCAGTAATTGTATTTCAGCCAGGCCTACATTTTAAATTACCAAGTCAACTCAGTTCTTCGGTTTTTCTTTTTTTCTTTCTTTTTTTTAAAGCTTTGTAATTTACATATAAATTGAAAGTTAGATTTTGAATACTCTTCCTACTCTCAATCAAAAATGACCCTTTTTGTCCAGGTCTTTAAAGAGTGTGAATGCGGAGAATGTGTTTTACGACGCTGTTCCCCCACCGGTTTTGCTGTGTTGACAACATTGTTAATCACTTCTCATTTCATTTCATTTGCACTGGGCCACAGTTGAAGTTGGGGCTTGCCAGCACTCACATTTGAACCCATTGACCACAGCACAATGATGAAGTAGCAGAATGTCAGACTCGATGCAGAAAAGCAGCTGACACACACACATGCATACTGTAAACAGTCCCAGGTCAGTCCCATGACTTTGTTCTGAACAGTGTGGAAATATTCACATTTACGCCTGCACTTCATTTGCATCTCTTTATCACCACGTACCTAAAAAGCTCGCCCGGTACGTAAGTACAGGATTGGGCTCTTGGTGTAGTACTTTCATGGCCAGAGTCCGGTGCTTGGTACTTTTTGTCAGTTTTTTTTTATCCCTCTGTCGTTTTATCTTTCCTGGGATCTAGCGTGCAGTTTCTTTTTCTTCTGGTGCGGCTGGTATCTGATGACATCTAGGTGATGATGTGAGATTGTGCGAATACACACACACACACACACACACACACACACACACACACACACACACACACACACACACACAGGGTCTTAGGGTGTGTGTGCCTGTTTGAATGCTGCAGCAGTGGCTTTTTGACCTCCCATCGAGGAGGAATGACAATCATCCAAACAGGAAATGAGGTCGTTCAGACATGTGTGTTAGTGCGTTGGTCGTGTTGGAGGGAGTGGGCGAGTGGGTGGGTGGGTGTGTGGAAGCTCCTTGTGTTTCCTGCTGATCCCCAGTGCTTGGCTGTGTATTTTGGTCTCGCTCCTGCCTCTGAACATGGTGGTCTCTGCCTCTGCCCGTCTCGTGCTTGGTTGTGAAGCGATTCAGTGTTTCTTCCCTCTCAGAGCGGGCCTGTATTTCTTTCTTACTCTCAGTGCTGGATAACTGGACTCTGTGTTACCCCGGCTTCTTTTCAGTGGGGCTTTCTGTGGACGTCTCCGCCTGTGTGGCTGTGTTCAGGTGGGCCCTTGGGGACAGTGGTAATTAGGAAATGGGCTGGAGATATTGGGTTGTTAATGGTTGAGTCCCTCGACCGGTAGAGAAATGATCCCCACTTGTTCAGCAGTTACTTATAACATAGCCTACTCAATTTCCATTTGCACCCACGGAGACGCTCAGCGGCTGATGGGCGAGGACTCTGGCTGTGATGTGGACTGTGCCAGATGCTCTGTGAATAAAGGTCACTGGTTGTTGTTGTTGTTGTTGTTGTTGTTGTCGTAATCAATTATAATGAGCTTCCAGGTTTGAAGGTGTTTAAACAGATAGCGAACTTTATTTCTTCATGTTTGTTTGAGCTGAACTGTTTGTATTTTCCAAGGGTGGTAAAACGGATTGTCCTTGTAATAAATACAGCAAAAAACGACACGCATAACAAACTTTGAGGAAGAAATTCTGTGAGTTCTGCGGTGAAACACACATTGGACCAATTAATCGCTTTAGACCAATAAAACTCTCAACGTCCAGGTTTTCAAACAGGCTTAATGTTTTATCCATTTGTCTCGTCATTGCAAAATCTTTTGATTATTCTGTGAATATTTGTTGTTTTGTAAAGTGCTTGAAACGGACTATACAAATTAAATGCATTATTGTATTACGAATTATTATTATTGTAATGCATATATTATTATGTATTACAAACTACTGTTAATATTAAAACATGAGTTGAGTGGAAAGGCAGCTGGCTGGCGTTAACCTATTAGACTTGTGAGCAGCTGGGCCGAGGGGCTGCACAACGACACTGACACCTTCAGTCTAACACATTCCGCCATCATTGCCCACTACAACTACACCCACTTTTCCCCCCCTTTTTAAAATGTGAGTTAGCGGAGACAGATGACTAAATCTGGTGTTTACTCACCCTTTTAAGGGGTTGTGAAACCAAGCAGTGTGGAAAAATAGTGTGCATGTTCAGCTGAACCCCTTCCCTGCCTACATAAAATTTTGTGGAAGTGCGTCGTCTGAGCCAGCTTTACAGCAAATACCGGACTCCCCACCAGTCAAATTTGCCCTAATAAATGCTCGGTCCCTATCAAACAAGACCTTCGTTTTAAATGAATGCTTAACGGCTTGTCAGTTGGAGTTTTTTGGGTTTTTTTGGGGGGGGCGGGGGTCCTCCCCCCCTTTTCTTTCCAATTGTATCCGGCCAATTATTCACTCTTCTGAGCCTTCCCGGTCACTGTCCATGCCCTCTGCCGATCCAGGGAGGGCTGCAGACTACCACATGTCTCCTCCAATACATGTGGAGTCACCAGCCACTTCTTTTCACCTGACAGTGAGGAGTTTCGCCAGGGGGATGTGGCACGTGGGAGGATCCCCCCTGTTCCCCCTCCCCTCCAAATAGGCGCCCCGACCGACCAGAGGAGGCGCTATTGCAGTGACCAGGACACATACCCACATCCGGCTTCCCACCCGCAGCACGGACAATTGTGTCTGTAGGGACGCCCGACCAAGCTGGAGGTAACACAGGGATTCGAACCGCCGATAACACGGGGATTCGAACTGCCGATCCCCGTGTTGGTAGGCAACGTGATAGACTGCCACACCACCCAGATGCCCCTTGAGAGGAGCTTTTAATGTGCTTTGGGTAATAAGGGGCTTTCCTCTGAAAATTAGCAAGCGAACACTTTTGGTACCCCCTACCTGAATGACGCCACCTGTGCTCTTAGATGAGAATGTAGGAGGGCAGAGCGCAGATGGATAAAAGACAAACTCCGGGTCTCATATGAAATCTTAACCTTAAAAGATTGTTTAAAGCTTTACCAAAGCTCTTTTAAGACAGCTAAGGCACAATATTATGCTGATCTAATCTAATAAAAATGCCCATAGACCTAAAATACTGTTCAACACAATTAACTCTATCTTAAATCCTGCTGCCATTGCTACTCCTGCTCCCACTACTGAAACTTGTGAGACGTTTCTGAATTTTTTTTGTCAACACAATTGAAAACATAAGATCCCTCATCACACCCCCAGACTCTGATCCCTCAAAGCCACATCGTCCAGTTGGTTGCCTCCAACAGTTTCAACCAGTGTTTTCCTCCCAGCTTTCTGAGGTGGTCTCACACATGAATCCCACCTATTGTCCCTTAGACATTATACAGTCACACCTTTTCAAGGAAGTTTTTGTCACAATCCGTCCCCTTATTCTGGCTATAATAAATAGCTGTTTAACAAATGAAGTTGTCCCTCCCAGTTTTAAACATGCAATTGTGCAACCCCTACTAAAGAAACCTTGCCTAGACCTCGATGACCGTAAAAACTACTGGCCCATCTCCAAGCTATCATTTATTTCTAAGATTTTCGAAAAAGTTGTTTTCTGCCAGGTCTCCTCCTACTTGAAAACATTCAAAACATTTGACAAGTTCCAGTCAGGTTTTGCAGCTCTGCATAGTACAGAATCCACTCTGCTGAGGGTACATAATGATATCCTTCTCTCTGCTGTGCCATTTTAGTCACGCTCGATCTCAACGCAGCATTTGACACAATCGACTATGACATTCTTCTAAAATGCCCAGAGGGTGAAGTTGGTCTGCAGGGCCCTGTGTTAAAATGATTTACCGCCAACCTGAGAGAAAGAACCTTTTCAGTCAAAATAGGAAACTGCTCTTCATCCCCTGCTCCCATTAAATGTGGCATCCCCCAAAGGTTCAATTTAAAGGCCTCATTTATTCACATGTTTCCCCTTGGCTCTATCTTTGAGAAATACAATATTCTGTATCATTGTTATGCGGATGACACACAAGTTTACCTAACAGAACCTCTTTAACTGTCTAAACAACATCAAATGCGGGATGGCGAAGAACTTCCTTCAACTAAATGGAAACAAAACTGAAGTGAATATGTTTGGCCCTCTTTGCTCTGTCGCCAGCCTAAGCAATACGCTTGAGCCCCGTCTGCAAATTTGTACAATATAGATAAAAATCTTGGTGTTTTCTTGGGCACGTCATTGAATTTTAACAAACAAGTCAGTTGTGTTGTGAAGGGCAGTTTTTATCAGCTTAGAACCTTAGCCAAATTAAAGCCGTTCTTATCATAAGGAGCTGGGAACAGTTATCCATGCTTTTATCACCTCTCTGCTTGACTACTGCAATTCACTGTTTAAAGGGTTGACCCATTCCACCCTTTCTTGACTCCAAATGGTTCATAATGCAGCTGCTAGACTTTTAACTGGAACAAAGAAAAGACAACAAATCACTCCTGTTCTGGCTGACTTGCACTGGTTACCAGTGAAATACAGAATTAATTTTAAAATCTTTCTATTTGTTTTTAAAACCCTAACTGGATTAGCTCCACATTACATTACTAATCTGCTAATTCCGCATTCTTCCCCCAAGTCACTTAGGTCATCCTCACAACTCCTCCCAGTCCCTCACCCATGCCTCAAAACCAAAGGTGACCCGGCTTGCTGCTCCCAGGGTCTCGAATAGTCTTCCATCCCACATTAAGTCCTGTTCCACTATTGGTTTTTGTCAAGCCCACGCTTAATTCATTTCCAATGTCTTCTTACTGCATTTCTGTTGTTGGTCTTATTCAATTTTTCTTAACTTCCTATTTTATTACATTGATTCTGATTTTATCATTTTAGTTGTTCGGTGTTATTATTGTATTATACTATGTATTATTGCCTTTTTATGTATTATTCTTTCAATCATGCCTGTATTGAGGCAGATGCTAACCCATCTTCCTCGACCAGAAGCCACTTTGGGTCAGTTTCTGTTTTTTTTTAAATGTGCTATATGAATAAAAGTGAATTGACTTTGATTTAACTATAACACTGTTAAGGGTTTTGAAAACTAATTATTGCTCTGTGAATAATGACATGGGGTAGGGGTCTCAAACTACCAGCCCGTGAGGCAGTTTTGTGCGGACTGCGCTATGTTTTAGATTTATTAAGCGATCTGGACCACGTATCCATTTTGCATACTACTTTCATGTTTTTTTTAACATTTCTGTTTCTAGTTCTAAGTACTCAGTTAAGATTGCTTGTGAGGCCAGTTGCAGAGGACATAGCCTAATGTCAGTTTTGCATCTCTCTCTCTCTCTCTCTCTCTCTCTCTCTCTCTCTCTCTCTCTCTCTCTCTCTCTCTCTCTCTCTCTCTCTCTCTCTCTCTCTCTCTCTCTCTCACACACACACACAGTATCTAGGCAACGGGAGTCCACAAACCCCGTAGGCTAGCCCACTGCAAAATATCTCACATGCGCTTGCTAACGTAAATTGTTGTCACTGCTTGCAGATGTTTTGTAAAAATTTCCCTTTCAAAAGCCAAAAGAAAAGTTGACCAGGAGCATCGACAGTTCCAGCAGAAATGGACACGTGAATACTTCTTCGCTGAGTTTAATGCGTCCGTGATCTGTCTAATTTGCAAGGAAAAAGTTGCCGTCCTGAAGGATTTCCGTCTGAAGCGATACTGCACTACTAAACATGCAGGGGAGGATGATCGGCTCAAGGGCGAGGAGAGGGAGAGAAAGGCAGCACGCTTTCAAAAGAATCTGCCCTGTCAGCAGAACTTTTTTCACAAAGCCAAAAAAAGACTGTGATGCACCTGTTGACGCTAACTATGTGGTAAGCGAGGCAATAGCGAAGGCTGGCAAGCCGTTTACAGAGGGACAGTTTCTGAGAGACTGCATGCTGCAGGTAGCAAATATCCTTTTCCCTGAGACGGCATCTTTCTTCGGAAATGTCAGTGTCAGCCCAAATACAATGCCAGAACGGATCAGCGAGTTGTCAGGCGACATTTACAGACAGCTGTGCACTAAAGCAAATGATTTCACGCATTATTGTTTGGCACTTGATGAAAGCACAGATGTAAATGACAATGCTCAGCTCACTATATTTGTAAGGGGTATCAATTTGAGTTAACAGAAGAACTACTAACTTTATATCCAATGCAGGGAAAGACTACATAGCCAAAGATATATTTCAGGCGCTGGTCTACCCTGGAACAAATTGGCTGGGGTCACCACTGATGCTGCCCAGTCAATGACGGGAAGAAAAAATGGGCTTGTAGCACTGATTCAAAGAAAGCTGGAGGAAGAGTACATAGATGCCGCAATTGCATTGCACTGCATCATTCAACAGCAGGCACTCTGCAGCAAATGCTTGGAATCTGACAGTGTTGTGACTGTTATGGTGAAATGCATTAATTACATCAGCTCAAGAGGTTTACAACACCATCAGTTCTGTGTGTTTCTGGAGAAAATAGATGCAACATATGGAGATGTGTTGTACTTCACGGAAGTGCGCTGGCTGAGCAGGGGCAGTGTCCTGAAAAGGTTTTTTGAATTAAGGGAGGTGATCAGAGAATTCATAAAAGAAGGCAGACTACATGTTCCTGAGCTTGATGATCCCAAATGGCTCGTGGATTTAGCTTTCTGAGAGTTGATATCACACAGGCACTTAACACTCTTCATTTAAAATGGCAGGGGCCAGACCAACTTGTCACTGTAGCATTTGATAGTGTGAAAGCCTTCTCTGTGAAACTCAGCTTATGGAAAACACAGCTCACAGAGAAAAGATTTGTCCACTTCCCGACATGCCAGTCAATCATTGATGATGGTGCCAGAGTCAATGCTGATGAGTATGTGACTGCCATTGACAGTCTGCAGCAGGAGTTTGAGCATCACTTTTCTGATTGTAAGACTCATAGCACCACTTTCCAGTTATTTGCAGACCCCTCTTCTCCTTTGGTGTGGACACTGCTCCAAGCACATTTCAAATGGAGCTCATAGTCTTGCAGTGCAACACTGAGCTCAAGGCAAAATTCAGAGAGGCACAAGGAAAGCAGGGGAAGCTTGGACAGTGTCTCAGAGAGCTTCCCAAAACATTCCCACAGTTGTCCAAACTGTTCAGGCAGGTCATGTCTGTCTTTTTGGCAGCACTTATGTATCTGTGTAAGAAACTGTTCTCAATTTTGAACTTTAATAAATCAAAACATCGGTCCAGACTGACCAATGAACATCTCCAGGCAGTCCTCGGGGGTGTCCACTGCCCTGTCCCTGAAAGCAAATGTGTCTCACCTGTGTCAGCAGAAGAAGTGCCAGGTTTCTAGCGAGAAGTAGGCTTAACATGTAGACCTAGGCCAGACTACACTATGTATATAGTTACTTATTCATGTAAAAACTGAAAAAAATTTGAAATAATAATAAAAACGTAGTTGAACAGTTTTTCTTCATACCCATTGCACCGCCTGTCCTCCATAAGACCACCTGTCAAGTGCCCCCCAGGTAATTTGAGTTTGAGACCCCTGACATAGGGGGAGGGTAGAGTTTTTCAATGAGTCATCAGCTCCCCTCAAAAACACACACACACACACACACACACACACACACACACACACACACACACACACACACACACACACACACACACACAGTCTTGGGGTGTGTGCATTATTTCTCATTTAACAACCGTTTACAAATACATCAAGTCAGTGTTTCTGTTCTGCAGTTCTCCACAGTCAACTTATGTAGGCTCTGGTTGGACTGCCCCTTCTAAACAAGGCCAGAACTATGAAGAGGTCCTCTCTCACAGGCTGCATGGCTGTGTTACAGCTGTTGGTAGTGCTTCTCTGTCTTGATGTCTGGTTTTGAGCCCAGCACCTTATATTGAGTGACCACAGTACTGATGGACAGCAGAGATAGAGGCGATGTGTCAAGCTGGAAGGTTAATGTATACTGCACAGCCTATATTCTTAAGTCTGTACGTAAACTTCAGAGCATGGTTTTCATGTTTTAGGAGACCATCTTGGACAGGTGCCAAAAGGCACAACAAAGCATTGACCTTGGCATGATGTCCTGACTTTAACATATTGCTTTTTTTCCCCCCTCTATCGTTCTCACATTCTGTCTGTTAGGAGAAGCTATTTCACCGACCTTTCACGCTGCAAATAAAGTGAGCCTTGTGCAAATAAAGTGAGCCCTCATCTGCCTTTGTCTCCATCATATTGGGGAGCCTTGGACAGATTTAACAGGAATCCAATTTTTCGATGGAGGTTAAATGATACGCTGCTAGAATGAGTGTTCCCTGTGGGGCTCTTGACCTGACATTTTGGCTCCCACTGCATATGGAAGCTCTGACTTGAACTGACTGCTCTGAAAAATGGCTCCATGTAGGAGCTGCTCAACAGCATTTTTAAGGTCTCTCCACAGAAGACAGACTTAAGATGTGTTGAGAAACAAGCAAAGCCAGTCAAAGTAACAGTTGGCCTACTTGAGCAGCCATTTTGGCTCAGCGTACATTTGGATGTGTTGGTTTGGGCTGTTCCGGCACGCAAGTCAGAGCCAGCGTGAAGCAAACAGAAGAGAGTAGGAGTGACGGGAACACTGGAGGTTGGGGAAAGTGCACTCATGACTGAGAGGATAACCATTTGAATCCAGTGCTAACTTTCTATGTTCCCTTGAGCAAGGCGTTTAACCTTCAGGGGAAGAGGTTGTACGGAACAGATTAGAAGGGTGTGACCGTGTGAATGTGTGGGTAGGAAAAGCTGAAAAAGGCCACATTTGCCTTATCACAATTTCATGTGAGAGAGAAGATCGAAGCTGACCTTTTTTATCAGGCCATCCTCACCTGTTAGCTGCTCAGACTGAGACAGCCTGTAGTGCAGTTAAGCCAGTGGGCCTGAATGCGAGGTTCAAGTTTGTTTACCAGACACCGTTATAGCCGTTATCTCCTTCTAATCCCACAAAACACGGACGTCCAATTCCTGGACCGCAGTGAGGACAAGCTTATCTTAGCTCTCAGCCAAAGATGACCTCAAATTGGACCCTGTTCTACGTCTTATTTGATAGTCACATGTAGGTCTGGTTCACAACAATGCCAGTAGACTATTACATGCCAGGAAAAAAGGCTATAAAAAACAAAAAGTCCAAGTGCTTATATTCTTAGACAGAGTGCCATGGGAACTCTTTTCAGTGTGCGCATGTGTATTTGTGTATGCATGTGTGTGTTTCTGTGCACGGTATCTCTCACAGGAACACAGGAAGAGACCGACTGCCAGTTCACTGAAACATCTGGGTATACTTGCTCGCTCTCTCTCTCTCTCTCTCTCTCTCTCTCTCTCTCTCTGTCTGTCTGTCTGTCTGTCTGTCTGTCTGTGTCTCTCTGTCCAAATATAATCACGTGTGGTTTTGCTCTATCATTAACTATTGGCACATTTATCTGGCCTGTAGGGCCAAATACACACTCACACCCACACAAAAACACACCCACACAAACATTTGCTGGTATGAAGGGTGTGTTCATGTAGTAGTATTCCTCATGCTGTGTGTCAGCTTTCTGTCAAAAGCTGCAGCCCAACCCTACAATGCCTACACTACTCTGGGGACGTTTCTTTCTTTGTGTGTGTGTGTGTGTGTGTGTGTGTGTGTGTGTGTGTGTGTGTGTTGTTTGTCCATGTGATTTTGCATAGCTGGCATTTTATCGGGGATATCACTCCCAGATCTGGTTGCCAAAGTGCTGAAATGGCATTTTTCCTTTCCAATATGAGCTGAAGTGAAACTGCCTATCTTTTTTCCATGTCACTGTCTGTGGGCATCTCTCTCTTTCTCTCGCTCTCTCTCGCTCCCTCTCTCTCTCTCGCTTTTAATTGTCCCTTTTTCACTGTCTGAAGAGTTTGTTTGCCTATGTGTGTCTGGGGCAAGCTGTGAAGTCTAGTTTACAGAAGGCTCCGAAATTCCTCTCCAGGCCCCTTGACTGGCTGTCCTGTTGTGAGTTTTATACCCTTTTGCTGATGTGACTTGGCTCATTTCTCTCGCTCGTTCGCTCTCACGCACGGGCAAGTGCACGTGCATGCTCAAGCATGTGCACGCTCCAACACACACACACACACATACACACACACACACACACACACACTTTCTGCTGCTGTCAGAGCCGGGTAAATAAGCACGAGGGCCAGAGAGGCCGGGTTCACAGAGGGTCAGCCCAACTGCCATCAGTGTCAGAGACTCCCAGTCAAACAGAATGTACCATGGCATAGAAACACAGTGTATTGGAATATGAACTCATTCAGTTCTTTTCCTTCACATGAGTTAACTAAAATATCACCAGTTGCTCACCAGTGTTTAGTCACATGTTGCTAGCAGCAACACAACAAGCACCTTTCTGGTCATGACAACAGCTAAACTGAGTCATATTCTGAACTGAGAAGATATGCCTAAATTTTCCAGCCCAATAAACTGACTTTGACTAGATTTTTTTTTCTGTCTTCGTTCTTTCTCTGGCTGAGATGTGTGAAATGGGTAAACTGTCAACAGGTGACTGTTGGATGACTCTTCACTGACTGTGAAGAAGGAGAGTTGAGATTAAACAAAAAGAAAGAAAGAACATACACTACCGTTCAAAAGTTTGGGATCACCCAAACAATTTTGTGTTTTCCATGAAAAGTCACACTTATTCACCACCATATGTTGTGAAATGAATAGAAAATAGAGTCAAGACATTGACAAGGTTAGAAATAATGATTTGTATTTGAAATAAGATTTTTTTTACATCAAACTTTGCTTTCGTCAAAGAATCCTCCATTTGCAGCAATTACAGCATTGCAGACCTTTGGCATTCTAGCTGTTAATTTGTTGAGGTAATCTGGAGAAATTGCACCCCACGCTTCCAGAAGCAGCTCCCACAAGTTGGATTGGTTGGATGGGCACTTCTTGCGTACCATACGGTCAAGCTGCTCCCACAACAGCTCAATGGGGTTCAGATCTGGTGACTGCGCTGGCCACTCCATTACCGATAGAATACCAGCTGCCTGCTTCTGCTCTAAATAGTTCTTGCACAATTTGGAGGTGTGTTTAGGGTCATTGTCCTGTTGTAGGATGAAATTGGCTCCAATCAAGCGCTGTCCACTGGGTATGGCATGGCGTTGCAAAATGGAGTGATAGCCTTCCTTATTCAGAATCCCTTTTACCCTGTACAAATCTCCCACCTTACCAGCACCAAAGCAACCCCAGACCATCACATTACCTCCACCATGCTTAACAGATGGCGTCAGGCATTCTTCCAGCATCTTTTCATTTGTTCTGCGTCTCACAAACGTTCTTCTTTGTGATCCAAACACCTCAAACTTGGATTCATCCGTCCACAACACTTTTTTTCCAGTCTTCCTCTGTCCAATGTCTGTGTTCTTTTGCCCATCTTAATCTTTTTCTTTTATTGGTCAGTCTCAGATATGGCTTTTTCTTTGCCACTCTGCCCTGAAGCCCAGAATCCCGCAGCCGCCTCTTCACTGTAGATGTTGACACTGGTGTTTTGCGGGTACTATTTAATGAAGATGCCAGTTGGGGACCTGTGAGGCGTCTGTTTCTCAAACTAGAGACTCTAATGTACTTATCTTCTTGCTCAGTTGTGCAACGCGGCCTCCCACTTCTTTTTCTACTCTGGTTAGAGCCTGTTTGTGCTGTCCTCTGAAGGGAGTAGTACACACCGGTGTAGGAATCTTCAATTTCTTAGCAATTTCTCGCATGGAATAGCCTTCATTTCTAAGAACAAGAATAGACTGTCGAGTTTCAGATGAAAGTTCTCTTTTTCTGGCCATTTTGAGCGTTTAATTGACCCCACAAATGTGATGCTCCAGAAACTCAATCTGCTCAAAGGAAGGTCAGTTTTGTAGCTTCTGTAACGAGCTAAACTGTTTTCAGATGTGTGAACATGATTGCACAAGGGTTTTCTAATCATCAATTAGCCTTCTGAGCCAATGAGCAAACACATTGTACCATTAGAACACTGGAGTGATAGTTGCTTGAAATGGGCCTCTATACACCTATGTAGATATTGCACCAAAAACCAGACATTTGCAGCTGGAATAGTCATTTACCACATTAGCAATGTATAGAGTGTATTTCTTTAAAGTTAAGACTAGTTTAAAGTTATCTTCATTGAAAAGTACAGTGCTTTTCCTTCAAAAATATGGACATTTCAATGTGATCCCAAACTTTTGAACGGTAGTGTATATTAAAAAGAAAAAGTAATAGGATGCCAGAAGAGTCAAGAGGACTGTTGGAGGCAGATTTATAGTTGATGAAATAATTCAGAGGGGATATTTAAGGGTTAAAAAATGACAACAGAAGGCGGAAAAAGAAGAAATGAAGGAAGAGGAGGCGCTTTAAATCCCAAAAGCCTCAAGTTGACGGACCGCAGGCCAAGTGGCAGTGCCAGAGATGGTCAGTCTTTTAGGTAAAGACAGGAAGGCCCCGGGGCAAATGGATGGTAGTGGTTGAGACCATGTGTAAATCCTCGAGCTTACAGTTTGACAAGATGTCTTCAAGGCCTGGGCACACTCTTCCTGATGGCAGCTCGGCAGGATGCAGCCTGTTATTAGGTTCAAGTCAGCACTTTAAGTGCTGGTTTAGAAAACTTGTCGGTAGAAGCAGTTGTGTGCTCAGTCAAGGGAAGGAATGACTTGAAATTCACAGACAGGGACTCGGTACTTTGATGGTTGAACAAGATAGGTAACCTGTTAAACTGTATGCCATTGAGGGGGCATCTGGGTAGCATACCGGTCTATTCTGTTGCCTACCAACATGGAGCTCGCCGGTTCAAATCCCCGTGTTACCTCCAGCTTGGTTGGGCGTCCCTACAGATGCAGTTGGCCGTGTCTGTGGGTGGGAAGCCGGATGTGGGCATGTCTCCAGGTTGCTGCAATAGCGCCTCCTCTGGTCGTTCAGGGCACCTGTTCAGGGGGGATTGGGGGGAATGGCGTGATCCTCCCACGCACTACATCTCTCTGGTGAAACTCTTCACTGTCAGGTGAAAAGAAGTGGCTGGCGACTCCGTATTGGAGGAGGTAGTCTGCAGCACTCCCCGGATCGCAGAGGGGGTGGAGCAGTGACTGGGACGGCTCAGAAGAGTGGGGTAATTGGCCAGATACAATTGGGAGAAAAAGGGTAAAATAAAATCCAAAAGAAAACCCCGTATGACATTGATCTGTGAGTCCTTGGTGGTAAGGAAAGGGCAATCAATTATTCGGGATGCAACACATCTCCTTTCTACTGAATATGAATTGTTGCCATCAGGCCACAAAGATTTTGGGTACCATCTCTCCAAACAAACCAGGCCCGCAGATCATTCATACCCACCAGTATAGCACTATTGAACAAAGCAACAACACTGTGAAAACATAATGGCGAAATCTCTGTGTGGATGTTGTACTTTTAATTATTTAGGCTGCTATTGCTGTTTGTTGGATCTAACATGATGTCTGAGTGTCTTGGTGGTTGTTGCCATTGTTGTACTCTCACTGCTGTAGTTGTCTTTTATTTATCCGTTGACTGTTGCAAGGCACAAAATGAATTTCCCGAAAGGACAAGTAAATAAATTTTATCTTATCTAATCCAATGGTTAAAGGGGAAGTTCACCGATTTTCAACCATATCTCTGTCTGCAACAGGGATAGCACATGAACAGCACCTGCAGTTGTTCCTGATTGTTTCTGCATCTCTGGGTCAGCAGTGAAACCAAGATTTTTTACGGTCACCAAGTGATGTATGTGTCTTTATGCATGCTTAATAATCCAGGTTAAAAAAAATCAGAGAAGGCTGAACGCTGGTTTGAACGGGGAGTCAAAGAGGCCATCTATGTGAAGAGGGAACGACCATCCCTGAACTGGGGGGGCTAAGAGTACATCTGTCACCATCTGACAATGCTGTCATTGCAAACATTTCCAAATCCTCTGTGAATGGTACACATGGCCATTGAAACTCTGGTTAATGTTCACACCCATATTTGCATATGAAACTGGTTGTGGTTTTGGTCGTTATGCCACTGTATTGTTTATAAGGGTGGGATACCCGCAGTCAGTTGAAACTGAAGATGTCACTTAGACGAGTGATGAAACGTGTCTGTCAATAAACGTGTTGTGTCCAGATGAACTGATTCAGCTTTCTTTGATCAAGTGATGAATAGTGACGTCAGCTGCTGGCCAGAAAAACTACATAAAGCCTAGGAGGGTTTCTGATACTCTGTTATTCTCTAAAAACGCTGTTAAAATAAAAAACAACCTTGTTTCTGATGGTGGAAATGACATCCCACAACAGTAGCGCAGAGGATTTTACAGATGACGATACAGAAGCTAGAGCGCAATGCATCCTGGTATGTATAGGCACTGTGCGAAACACTGTGAATAGGACAACACCGATTTGTGCGTCAATATAGTACACAGTGAGGATTTTATTACTTGAATCGACTACATTACCCATCAGTATTGATTGTATACACAAAACAATCGCTGCATTTCCCTTTAATGGGTCAGCCAGAACGGGCTTATCTCCCTTAGACCTCTGTATTTTTGTCATTTCTGTTTAATGTTCTTTCAGCCACTGGTCAATGGATTGGCAAGCACTCCCTCTGGGGTGTAACTTCACACTGTGTGAACGTTTGCTAATGAGAACCCCTCCAAGTTTACTACACTGTCACCGCCATCAGCGCTTGTGTAACATTAGCGCTTGCCATTTCAGTTGGGCTATTTTCTCAGCTTTCAGGAAGGAGATGAACTCACACAGTGTCGCCTTCTCACTTCCTTTTTCTGCCAGCTGCGATGATGTTTGTCCACACAGTGTTCTCTGATAAGGAGGATATGTTTCGCCAGAACCAGACACTTTCCCAGTTTAGCTGCCGAATGTCAGTAGCAGCCCTGTCTTTTCTGGGTAGTGTCCCTTTCTGCAGCTGGTAGGAGGGTTTCCTCTTTAATGGTTGCCTGAAAACACCCAGTTTCAGAGGATATCTTTTGATAGAAATGTCCATAATGGGCTACTTGTTACAATGCTTGTAGGCGGTGGAATGGCTTCTGGCCCATGTTGGGGTAATGGTTCCAATTACAGTCAGAGGAGAGGTTGCATTGTTGGGGTCATAGAGGGGTGAGGTGAGGTTATAGCCTTGTGTTGGAGGCAAAACCAGGCCTAAGACTATTCGACCAATCCCTCTTGCTGACTCCTCCCTCTCCTCCTCTTCCTGTAAGGCCTCAGTTAGACTTACCGAATCCACAACCAGTCACTTAACCCCTGCACCACGATGAACATAGAAGCCGGTCGACCGATTCGGCCCAGACATTCTCAAATTATCACGGCTAATTGAAGGGTCTGAAAGTGTGCATTATCACTGTGCTTGGATGTGCAACCATTAGCTTAAATCTTGTCTTGGCACAGCTGTCTCACCCTCGATTTTGAAGCGGGCTGCCTGCTAGAATGGAATATCCATACATTGCTGTCTGTTTAACTCATAGGAGAGAGTTTGTCATGGTATTCCTGGCATAAAGAGACACTTATGTCCTGGCAGCCCACCACAGGTTAAATGGGATTACCGTAGGGTACTCACCATCCCATTAAACTCAAAACAGACACAACATGGCATCAAAAAAATAAAAGTTTCCTTTTGAAAGGGAAGTCTATAGAGGAGCCATTATGCAGGAGCAGCTTTGTTATAGTAACATATTAATTCAGATTTTATTTTTGAAAACTAATCAAGTTTATTTGTATAGTCCTATATCATAGTTGTAGTCTGACAGGGCTTTACAGTGGCACACTGGAAAATGGGTAGCTACAGATACAGTAAATGTCAATGAATAATACCCTCCATCTGATTCTGACGAGGGAAAAAAACCTTACAGGAAACAAATAGGAGAATCCTAAAATCGTTATCCTTTTCAAACCAATGGACATGATGTGAGCACAGGTATCATGAGGTACGCCTTAACTGCACGACACTGAGCGTTAATTGGATGGTTCTTGCATCAAGTAACGAGAATACGGCAGATTTTCCCGTCTCTGAGATGAGTGACACTTGAAGTCAAGCGCACACTGGAACGGCGCAGAATAACAGACAGAGCAAGATCCAGCTCCAGATTGCCGTGGTATGAAAGGAATCCTCTGTTGGCCCTGGCCACTGCCTCCTACCCCCTTGTGAGAGACCCTCCTTTTTACTGATCTGCCTTCAGCAGACATTGCGGTCTTTCATCTTGCAGAGGAACAGCAGCTGCTCCTGGGCTACTCTGCCCTCAGTTGGGAGTATAAATTCATGTCAAAGAGAGGACTGGAGGTGATGGGGGTGGTGGGATGCGGTGTGTGAAGTGCGATGGTGCTGAGATCTTCGAGAGATGATTTCACGGTAGTTTTGACTGTGACGGGTCTGTATGTGTCTGTAATGTTGATGTCTGTGCTGTAATGGAATAAACACTAACTGTGGCAACATTTTCCACAAAGTCCTCCATCTCGTTCCCTTATCTGTCATAGGCAACACACACACAGAGGCATGTTAAAAGATTTGGTCTCGAGGGTTAAAGCAATTGGTGTTAAGAAAAGTTGTGGCCTTATCAAACACTAGGGCAGTTTGAAGAAGAAACCCCTCCTCTGTCCCAAGAAACTTCCGTAATGCATTTCCTCAAGGCCTGGGGCTGCAAAGGGGATTTGCACAGAGAGAAGATTCAGAGATCGCAGTTACATTTTCAAGCTTTAGGAGCTATTTCAGGCACCAAAGATGGAACAGTTTTTTTTGTTGTTTGTTTTGTTTTTTTGGTTGTTTTTTTTTGTGCCTTTTTTTAAGTTATTTTTTTCTGTATTTCAACACCACCTTTGTAATTATATTTATCCTCACCAGCCAGTAGCCTGCAAAGGGATATTGCATTTGGTCACATTTGTCTTTGTGTGTGTGTGCGTGTGTGTGTGTGTGTGTGTGTGTGTGTCTGTCTGTCCGTGCCTAATGTCGCATACTACTGGCACTATCAGCCTGGAATTTATGACTGTATGATCAAAAACCTCTCGTATTTGCGGTGATTCAAAACCTTTGAAAAACATTTGTTCTGGCTACTGCCACTCCCTCTCTTCATTGCTTCACTAGCTCACTCGGTCAGCGCTGCTCTCTGTCCCCTATATATATTTCAATATACATGCAATCTAAGTCTGCCGTGCACTCGCACGACTCACATATACGGAAGACTTACACCGGGCAGTGACAGTGTCAAAACGTTATGTATTCGGGTGTGTGTCTTGAAAGTAAACGAGAAACCAATTGTATTGCGAAAGTCTGCAAGTCATTCACTGCTGATCTCAGCACAGGAGAACTGGAGGAACCAAAAATTATAACCTCAGTCTTTATTTTCATAATATAATAAAGCTGGGTAAACTGTTTACGCTTGGGCATGCACGACTCACATCAACGGTTGACTCAGATCAGGCAGCGACATGATCAAAGTTATTAAAAGAATTTGGATAATCCAAAAAAAAAATGCCGAAGTTATAAAGGAGCAACTTCCTCTAGGTTGCAGTCAAAACAGGAAGTTTTGCATATTCTTGTCGCTGCCTGATCGATCTGAGTCAACTGTAGATGTGAGTCATGCGACCGTGAACTGTTTACCCAGCTATATTATTTTATAAAAATGAAGACAGGGTTAGGGTTAAACCAAAATGGTCGCATAGCAAACCTTTTCTTTTTGGAAAGGACAAGTTCATATTAGCCTTGGTCGCATTCATGTGAGGGTCTGCCTGGGAAGCTGCGCATCCACATACTGACAGGCAAAATGTTTTTATTAGGTAGGTTTTTTAGCTTGAGCGCTGCATATTAAAAAAAAAAATTCCACATTTTCCACTCATTCGCCTTGGGTGCTGCGCAAAAGTCTTGTAATGGCAGGAAAAATACTTTTTTTTTGGTCAATTTGTGCATGTATCTGTCCGCTGCTAACCTCGCATACTACTGGGCCTGTCAGCCAAATAATTTTTGTGCACAGTTATGACTGTATGATCAAGGACCTCTCATGGTTGTGGCGATTCAAAACCTTTGGAAAAACCTGTTTTGTACCGCAATTGAGTGCTAACTCCTTAGCTGGTTTTTCGCCTAAGTCCGAGCACTAGAGAAGGGGAAATGCGCAGGCAATGCCTCTGTGTTTTCCCGTTGCTCGGTAGGCAAAAAAATGGGTGGTTTGTCGCCAAGTCACAGCACCGGAGAAGGGGAGATGCACCAGGCGGGCATCTGCACTCTACTGAGTGCACACTTATAGTTAGTTGTTAGATGTTTTTAACTAGATCTCATTCAGGGACAATAATCCCATCCCATGTTATTGATTCTGGGAAGCTATCTATATTTCAATATACATGCCTCAGCCATTGCACCACGCAGCATCCGGTTTGTGCCCCAATCGATTTTTACTGGTGTGCATTCGCTGCTTAAAGTGATTAAGAGACCTCCGTAATGAAAAGCACAGCCACATGACTGAATTAAACTCCTTAGATTGCAGTATGATGAGCCAATTCAGTCACACTCCCTGTTGTATGCGCCATATAATCTTGCATTGTTCGACACTTTGTCACATACCCTCCTCTCCCCTCTGTGTGTCTCCTACAGACTGTGGACATCCATAAAGAGAAGGTGGCCAGGCGGGAGATCGGGATCTTGACCACAAACAAGAACACGGCAAGGACCCATAAGATCATAGCACCTGCTAATATGGAACGGCCGGTCAGGTACATCAGGAAGCCAATTGACTACACCGTTCTGGATGATGTGGGTCACGGTGTCAAGGTGAGGACACCTTCTCTCTTCTTTTTTTTTTTTTCTTCCACACTCCTTTTAATTTCCCAGTCTTTATTTGATATTCTAAGCAAATACTTGATGACTTAACTATATAAGTTAAACGTTTTCAACACGGAAAACAGTTGCTGTTTTTAAAAATAGCCCCAGCCTGTAATTTTGATCTGTGGTGTGGCCAGCGGTCTGCAGCTGTGTAGTTTTCGCAGTCAGTTGGGTAGGAAACGGCAGCAGTATCAGAACATAGTGGGGTATGGAGGTATTTTGAGAAAGCTGATGTGCAAAAAATAGAATGTAAAGTATGTGGGTGGGTGGGTGGAGATGTAAAGTGAACTGGGTAAGCACAATGGTATGAGCACATGGCAGTGGAAGAAGACAACCTTGTGTCACATTTAGGGATGGGACGATGTAGACCTTTATCGTGGATTGCGATAAAAAAACAGTCATGAAAAATTGATTATGGTGAATTTCCATTATCGGAGTAATCATAAATGGGAATAATTGTGAATATCCTCACATGAGGCACTTGGAAAAACTGTCTCTCTCTCTCTCTGCACTGCATTCTGGAAGTTCTGGGTGAGTGGTTGTGAGTGTGTGTTTGGTGCAGAGTCTGGACTGTACTCTCTTTCTAACTTCTGAGATTTTTTTACCCCTTTTTTCCCATCTGTCTATTCTGCATAATCAGGTAAGTGTTTCTTCTGTTTGGTGGCTGATTGGTGACTGTCCTGTCCTTTTTTGCTGGTTGTTTTGCGGAGGAATGGCATCCTCCAAGGCACCACCTCTGTCCATCCGTCATGGGATCCGGATAGTCCCACCAGAGCCCAGTGTGACGAGTGTGATGGTGGAGGAGGTTTTGTTGGCCGTAGGAGAGCAAGTTGTCCTTGCGATTACCTGCTGGGTGTTGGCGAGTCTGATGCCTTGTCCACACTAATACGGATATTTTGCAAAACGAACATTTCCCTCTACGTTTTAGCCTCTTGTCCATGCATGCGCAAACAGTGTTTTAGGTCACTAAAACTGACATTTTTTTAAAACGGAAAATATCCCCCCAAAAAATATCCATATACATTTGGCTATGATGGTGGCTGCAGCAGCATGGTGTGGGGTTGTTGCTGTTTCATCTCGAACCAAACCAGAGATTTATAGAACTACTGACGGCAAGGTTATTATATAACCTTGCCGTCAGTAGTTGTCTGTAGTTCAAACGATGAACTTTTGAATATCCTTGTCATCAAGATGAGAACTCTGAGTCAAGATGAAATTATTTTGCTGGCTACAAATAACTATGGCAAAGAATGGATAGAAACGTCGAAGAAACTTCCGTTTGAGTTCTGCCCTAAATACTTGCAATGCTGTGTTTCTCACCTGGATGACCTTCCACCAGTCTTGTACGATCACATTAACAGCTCAGTATTGCTGGGTAGGATGGAACAATTAAATAAGGACGTTTGCTGTATGAAGAGATAGCTTGAAGCCCAAACCCTATGAAGATTTGCGGGTGGTGGCTGTAGCTATTGGCTACCATGCGTCCACAATCGGGAAGCCCCATGGTCCTGCTAGCCAGAACCCAGGTGCTAAGAATGCCAACCAGGAAACGGCAACGACCAGTAGAAACACTGGCAGCCCAGGGGGGTTAATGGATTCAGCGTCATCCACACCACAACCATCACAGCCACCTGAATGCAGTCATGTTGTGAGAGGAGGGCGCTGACTAAAGTCGGTACCTAAATATACTACTGCTCAGCTAAAACCTCAGGACATACAAGCACCAATGAAAGGAGAGAGGAAGAAAGTGGACATAATTGGAACAGGCACAGCGTGTTCTAACACCCAAGTAGTCAATACGAAGTTAGTGAGTGTATTTGCCGCTAAGTTTGCCCCACACCTGGAAGCTAAGTGAGTATTTGAAAGAGAAACTGGGTCAGGTAGTCACATGTTGTAAGATTGAATCGGCACAAAATAGATTCAGCTCATTTCATATCATTGCTGAATGTAATGAAGTACCAGAAATGCACGACCTGCAGCTGTGGCCAGCCAGGACTTTTGTCTGCCACTATTATGAGCCAAGATGGTCCAGAGACACTCCAGCCAGTGGGTCGCATGGTTTAGAGGGAAATCCCAGTGTTCAAAACGCAGTGTCTATTGGCAATAAGCCACATGTGAACCATTCATGTGATGGTGCAAACGGCAGTAGTAAATAACCAAATAGAAAGGTCCAGGTTGTGTCATATAACAAGTGTGGCCTGCATGTAGGGCACAGTGCTGGAGATGAAACAAGTTGTTTGGCAGTTGATAAACTTTTAGAGGAATGTGACATCCTGTGCTTTCAAGAGACTTGGCGAGCTAAACAAGATCTGGAAAGGTTGGGCAGCACAGTGGTTAACACTGTTGCCTCACAGCAAGAAGATCCTGAGTTGAAACCCCAGGCCACCCCAGGTCGTTTCCCTGTGGAGTTCATATGTTCTCCCCGTGTCTGCGTGTTAGGGTTAATACTCCTTCCTGTGCCCCTGACCAAGCTAATGGAAAGAAGAAGTGGAGTTGGTCCCTGGGTGCTGCAGCTGCCCACTGCTCCTATACAATAGGATGGATTAAATGCAGCGAACAAATTTGTTGTAAGAATACAGTTCGTTGTAAGAATACAATAACAAACTAAGGTGGCTTTCTTTCTTCTCTTATACATCTTATGAGTCGTATCAAAATGAAGATGAATATCGCAATAGATTAGCGTTTATCAACGCATTCATTGAGGAGAATGATACAACTTGTGTTTAAGTAGTTGGGGTTATGAATGCTGACATTTCAGACAATAACTATTTTCAAAATATCTAATGCAGTTCCGCAGTGATAATAATCTTATTTTTTCTTGTAAAATGCTGTTGCGTGAGGAAAGCTATATATATGTTAGTGACACATGGCATACAATGTCATGGCTTGATCATTCTATATGCACAGCAGATAAACATGATTCTCTGGATAGCATGGAGATTTGCTATGGATTGGCCACTACAGATCAAATAACAATAGTTATGTCCTTAAATGTGGAGAATATACCTGAGCTATCTAATGTTTGCAATAACTCATATACAGGGAAGTTGGATTAATTTAGCTTAACTAAGAATGATATTAACAATTATACCGCTTAAACTGACAAACTGCTAGATACAATTGAATTGCCAAGAGATACAGTGTCGTACTGTGAGATGAACTGTAAAAATGAACGCGGTAAAGACGTATGCTCTATGTATGATACTATTGTTGAATCTCTCAATGTCATAATTATAGACCGATCGCTCTAGCAAGCATCCTTTATAAAGTGTTGGAGAGAATTTTGCTGAACAGGCGAGAAATTACATTCTTACCAATGATAATCAGATTGATTTGAAGCATAAATGTGGCACAGATATGTATTTTTGCCCTAAAGGAAATAGTAGATAAATACAAAAGCCAAAATTCTGCTATATTTGTGTTTTATAGACACCTCTAAGGCATTTGATAGAATTAATCATGAGAAATTATTTAACAAATTGTGCCAAAGAGTTGTGCTAAAGGTTATACTCAGAATTTTAGTTTTCTGGTATGCTCATCAGACTATGTGGGTTAAATGGGGCAATGCTGTATCTGCTATTTTTTATATTTGCAATGGGGTCAGACAGGGTGGGATTTTATCTCCTTTCCTGTTCAATTTGTACATGGATGACTTGTTGAAGCAGCTGAATGGGTATAAAACTGGCTGCGTTATCGGAAATACTGTCGTAAATCATCATATGTATGCAGATGATTTGGTTGTTTTCTCTCCATATAGTGTCAGGGTTACAACAGTTATTGAAGATATGTTCCCAGTATGGTGTCGAATTTGACAACCAATACAACGCCAAAAAGAGCAATATTATGATTGTAAGATGTAATGAGGATAGAAAATCAGTTTTTCCTGATTTTTATCTGGGTAATTAGACTCTTAAGGTGTGTAATGAGATTAAATACCTTGGTCACTATATTACAGAAGATCTAATTTAGACAGAGATATCCATAGACAATGTTGCAAATTGATGCCCAGGCTAAGATGTTGATACATAAGTTTCATATTTGTACTATTGATAGCAAAGCCTCACCGTTCAGAGCTTTTTGTATGCCTCTGTATACTGCTCACTTATGGGGTAGTTACAGAAAAGGTGGTATGCAGAGACTTAAAGTGGCATATAATGACGATATGCAGTTATTGCTTCATGTACCAAGATATCACAGTGCTAGCCAGATGTTTGTTAATAATGGTATACCTACCTGTCAAGCACTGTTACGAAACATTATGTATAAATGTATATGCTGTGTAGACAAGTCGGAGAATAACGTTATTGTGGTTTTAACTAACCCTGTAAAGAATTATACTGATTTCTCATCAAATACGTTGAGACAGTGGCGCAAGACCCTCTATTAAATGGACAAATATTTTTGCTCCTGTAAAATTATCATGTTCTTTGTCTCTGTCTTGTACTCTTTAGTTTCTTTTCTTTTTGATATGGACTGCTACTAAGATGAACCTGGAACAAAAATTGAATTGAAGGCCTGAATCTTTCCTTGTTTGTTTTTCACTAAAAAGGATGTTCACTTAAAAAAAAAAAGATATGTGGCCTATCTGTGATGTAATAAAAATATTTGTTTCTTAATAAAATGTAAGGTAAAGTGATTCCAGTATGTTTTAGTGCCATTTTAAGAGTTTTAAGCATATTTTGATGATTATCGGGATAAATATCGTGAATTGCAGTTAATTTGGCCAGGATAATCGTGACATGAAATTTTCATGTCATCCAACCCCTAGTCACATTCTTTGCTATGGCTAATCTGACTTCCAATGTGTGAGTCAACACAACATAACAACTGTTACATCAGTTATGGATATTATCCTAGTCATGGGCTTCTAAAATTGAAAAAAAAAACATTAACTCTGGCTATTCAATCTGAAGCTATAAATGGGAAACAAATTCAACATGCTCAGTCCTCGTTTCTCATTTTGCATGCCCGTTCCTCTCTAGACACTGGTATTCTCCATCTCGCTACAACCATACAGTCTTACAGTCCGTTCCCCTATTTGTTGCTGGTGTTGTGTTCTCCACATTTTATTCTTGGTATCTTGGGTGATTGCTTCATCTCTGCATATTTGTTGTCATATTTGCCTGTTTTCGCTCCACATTTTCTTCTCCGTATGCTTGATGATTGCTTCATCCGTGCACGTTTGTTTTTTTATTTCCTCTCGTACCTCATGACTCTCTTGTTCTGATTGTGTCTAATTCCTTTCTCCTCTCCTTTTCTCCCTTGCTAGGGGCATGCCCCTCTTCTTATCTCTCTCTCTCTCTCATACATACACTCTCACAGACAAATGCTCTTACCCCTTTCATTTCTTTTTATCTTCATAAAGCGTTTCCCTGACCCTACAAGAATATGTGACGTGTGGGTTGTTTATTGAACTGAAATTACAATTTCATTATATAGCTTTGATATAGCTTGGGCACAGTGAAAAGGGATAATGGAGATGAATTTGTGAGACATTTTTAAAAGGCACTTGGGCCTAGACCACCCTCATAATCTCTCTCTAACAGTTCTCTCTGGTTTCAAATTGGTCTGCTCAGAAATCCTTTGCTATTGAAAGATTTGTCTCAAGTGGGACTTCCCCCTCGTTTTTTACAAACTGTTTGTAAACTGTGACGGGGACTGGGTCTTTGAAAGAACCCGGCTGTAACTTTTTTATGTAATGGATTCTTCCAGCTGAAACATCAGTCATAACTTAAGCCGGGGGTTCTCAAACTTTTTGGGGCCAGGAACCCTTTATAGGGGAGAAAATGTTCCAAGGACCCCCTCATCATCATAACACTGATTAATCATATGCTGAATATCATTTGTACTCTTAGATGCCATTGGTACTATTTTTTTTTTCAAACCCAGGCCGCTGCGGTAAGAACTCCGCCTTATGTGGTATGCGCTCTACCAGGTGAGCCGCCGGGGCACCCCACTATTTGTATTCTAAAACTTGTCAACCTAAATACTCCAGACCTGTTTCATAGTGATAAACAGAAACACATTTCAATTTGAATCATGTTAGTGGGAGTAATGGACACAATATGCATGTTTTATTGATGCAAATGATCCCCATCTGTAGATATGCACTTTTTAATGATACAGCACAATTTAATAATGTATTGCAAATTTGACCACACTTTTGAGAACCACTGCATAGGCAACCCAATTAGGCTATAACCTACTCCGACACTTTGTCACAATCGATGTGCTCAAGTTCTTTTGCGCCCGCCCCAGTGCAATTTCAGGACAGGCAACCGACAACAGGTATTTCTTGAGGTAGCAATTTATTTAAGGACAAAGTAGAAAAACCATTTAAAAGAATTGTCCATTGGTCCGCGGTGGCGTAGCGGTCTAAGCATCGGCTTGGTGTCGATGCAGTTGCCCACTGGGGACTGGGGTTCGCGCCCCGGTCTCATCAGATCCGACTATGGCCGGACTCGATGAAGCAGCAATCATTGGCAACGCTGTCTTCGGGAGGGGGGCGGAGTCGGCTTGTGTTCGTCATGTGAATGTATCTCTGTGTGTGTCGGAAAAACAGTGGTTCGGCTTAGATTCGCCTTGTCACGAAAGTGGGGAGGCGCTTTCCTTCGAGACTGCCGGCTGGAGAGATGCAGTTGGCGAACGCATGCAATACGAGGGTGGGTGTTTGAATTAAAATATGGATCAATTGGCCACTAAATTGGGAGAAAAAAGGGAAAAATCAGAAATAAATTTATTTAAAAAAAAGAAAAAAGAATTGTCCATTGAAATACGTCCATGTAAATAGTGTCTTTTGTGGTTTTTCTATAGGCTACAAAACATTCCAAACAGTGTTTCTAGATCCGTAGTCCAAAAGGTTCCTATAATCCGATACTGCAAGGATTCCTATACTCCATGTAGGCTGCTCATCCCAATTTTGTCAGTCCGAGGCATCTGGTCTCCTCTTCAGGGAGCGCCTTCCTGTTCGTTGTATTAGTTGTCCCTCGTCGGGTGGATGCGGGATTCCGAGTGGGCGGCTGCGACAACCAACCGTGGCCGCACTCGTTCTGTCTCCAGGTCCTGCTTGGTCTCCTCATTTAAAGGAGTCTCTCAATTTACTACACCTGGGCACAATCAAGATAATCGGGAAAAGGCATGCAGAGCGTTACTCAGTTCATGGGGAGAAGGCATATCATTGGTTGAACGTCGATCTGCGAAAAACATGAGAAAAAGGCAGACTTCGTCACCAAGTGACAACTTTTTCTCTTAATCTTTAATCAAAGAGCAATTAAATCTGATACTACTTTTGTGAATTTGCCACTATCTAAAAGTCAAAACCCATCTATAAGTGCTGGGTTGATCTTGGGACCAAGAGGTGTAAGCATAGCAGGATAAACACAGCTAATAAGATTAATGATGGGTCCATTTGATTTAGGTGTAGCAATGAACAAGCATTGACAAAACTTGACTTTTGTCAATGCTTGTTCATTGCTGCACCCAAACCAAATGGACAGTTTTGTTAGGGGGGCATGAGACATTGGTCAGCTTTGGCATCAGCTAATAATTGCTTAACAATGTTTCAACGGTATCAAGAGTGATATCAAAATTATGCCTATTATGTTGCATGGATATGATCTCACATTATTTATGTGCCGACAGCAATGGCAGCATGCTACAGCCTACAAAGAAATTTAGCCTAGGCCATTTTTATATTTACTCTGGAGGCAAAAGTGTGCTATTCAGCATTTTACAGGGAAGCTTTCAATAAATAGCCGGTTGCAGAACAAATGCAGAGTAAGAGTCATTTAATGTTATGCCAAAAAAGTTATTTTACATTTACATTTAAGTTGACGTAAGTTATGCTCATCTCCTTCAGTGAATGCAGACACTTCAAAAGAGTGCAGTGTTTAGTAATGGCCTAAATCAGGACAGGTACTGAGAAAGCAGTGTTTTATAGATGCCAGTATCTGCACCAAGAATCACAGTTACAGTATTATATTAAATAAACTCCACCAGTAGAAACTGAAACAAAGTAAACATATTGGTATTGGTATCAATGGAAGTCATGGAAACTATTTGGTTATTGGGCAAACATTTCAATATCCTGCATCCTTAAAACTTTCAGCTTCATCTGCGTTTATCCTGCTATGCGTACATCACTTGGTCCCAAAATCAGCCAAGTGCCTATTGATGGTTTGTCACCTTTATATGGCGCCAGGCTCACAAAAGTGCTTTAAGGTTTAGTTGCTTTTTAAGGGTTGTCATGACAGTGATAGTTATGGCATCTTATCCTGACGGCTGGAGGCATTTCATGATCTCCATCTGCACCCACTCCACTCTCCCCCAGGGCTCTGTCTGCTCCATCAATCAGCCAATCAATCCCTGCTGTCAGACAGATTGTATTAAGGGGCCCACCATTATGGTTCCATAGAGCGATAGGTATTGATAAGGCAGGATAAAAGCCATTGTGCCACTCTCAATTTACTTTGGTGCAAATCACATTGAATCAGCCTGATACTGTGCAGGGGTGTGTTTAGTACTGGAAAGGCAACAGCATTTTGTCCACCACAATGACTCAAGTTTTCCAAGTTGCCATGCAATTTAATGTCTAGATGACCTTTCATCATTGTGGCTATAAAACTTAGTGGAATAATGAATCTCACTCCACATTTCTATGTCTGCATTCTTTTTTTTAAATTCTGTATTTTGATAACAAGTCAATATTTCAGAAATGGGCAAATTAATGTTTGACAGAAAATTCGCATTTGCTGTCATATTAAAGTTTTCAATTCTGTTTATGAAAGGTTCTCATGCATCATTTTTAATTGGAATTGATTTTTATTTTCTAAAATGGAACAAATCTATAGCAAAATTACCGTTACCTTTACTAAATTAATTGATCATATGATTTTTGGTGTTTTACTGATGGCAAATGAATGAATCCTCATAGAATCTAGGACAAAGTAAAAAGTTAAAAAAAAACTAAACCAGAACAAACTGAACTCAATTAATTGCCTATTTCAAATACTAAATTTCCTTTAATTAGAATAACTGGATGAGACAAGGTAAATGAGGATTATGTTCAGATGACAACTCCAACTGAATTCAGAATTGTACGCTAGTGGCTAATTCCTGAAGCCTTACTTATTGCTTTGTTGGTCCTCTCAAGAAAATTTTTGACACATCTCATTCAAGAATATTGGAGCCACACTCATTTTCTTCATGTATTCTCATAAATATGGTGTTTGGCTGGTGGATGGAATATTTGCTGGTTTGAACACATACATGTTCACACAGTAGTCCTCCATCACTCATCTCCTCTCAACTCCATGCTGCAGCCTGAACCGGTGATCAATACTCAACATCAATACGCCATATTAATTCAAATGGCACCCTCTGATGAATTCTGTCAAGTGCCAAAGCTGTATCGAATATCAATAGGGCATGGTTTACTTGCTTGCCAGAATCAATGTTTTAATAGCAGTTTAAATCATGCCTATAGAACCCGTTAACTGTGACTGTCACAGCTTCTGCCTCGAGTGTTTGAATTGGCTTAAATTGTGAATTTATATCGCAGTCAGAGCCAATATATAACCTTATATTTATACTTTCTGTTATTTAATCTTGTGCATTATTGTAACATTAATATGTGAACTCTAATACAAATAATATTGAAAGGATGCAGTGTGTTTGGTGTTTCTCTAACATCTCGTGCTCTTTCTTCCTGATGTTGCCGTTGCTCAGGAATGCTACATCGATCACTACTGCTGTCTTCTGTTCCCTTCCCTTTGTTGACCACCACAATGTCTGGTTGGTTAGCCAGCACCTGCTTGTCAGTCTGGAACTTGGAAGTCCCACAGGATCTTAGCTCTGCCATTCTCAACTACCTTTGGTGGTGTCTCCCATTTGGACTTGGGGACTTCCAGTCTGTATTCAATACAGATACTCCTTTACACTATCCCAGCCATTTGGTTATGCCTTTCAGTGTACGCTTTCCCTGCTAGAATTTTACACTCTGCTACTAAGTGCTGGACTGTCTCAGGGGCGTCTTTGCACAGCCTGCATCTTGGGTCTTGTCTGGTGCGGTAGACCCCTGCCTCAACCGATCTGGTGCTGGGTGCCTCTTCTTGTGCTGGTATGATCAGAGCTTCTGTGCTGTGCTTCAGTCCAGCCTTTTCTAGCCACTGCTAGGATTTCTTGATATCAGCCACGTCTTATATCTGTCGATGGTATATCCCATGGAGGGGCTTGATCTCCCATGATACCTCCTCTTCTTCTTCCTCCCCACCCTCTGTCTTCTGCTGCCTGAGATACTCACTCAGCAGTTCATCCTGGGGGGGGGGGCTCTTTCTGATGTACTCGTGGATGTTCCTTGTTTCATCCTTGATAGTGGCTCTGACACTCAATATTCCTCAGGCCCTGTCTTTTCGCTTATCGTACAGTCTCAGGCTGCTGGACTTCGGGTGTAACCCTCTGTATTTTGAGTAGTTTTTGTGTTCTGATATCTGTGGCCTTTACTGCCTCCTTTTGCCAGCTTATTATTCCAGTTGGGTAGTTGATGACTGGTAGGGCATATGTGTTGATGGCTTGGATCTTACACTTCCCATTGAGCTGGCTCCTCAGGACGTGCCTCGCTCTCAGGAGGTATTTGGCTGTAGCAGACCTCCTTGCTGCCTCCTAGTGGTTTCCATTTGCCTGTGGAATACCCAGGTACTTGTAACTATCTTGTATGTCTGTTATCCTGCCATCTGGTAATTCAACCCCTTCAGTGCTCACCACCTTTCCTCTTTTTGCCACCATTTGACCGCATAGCAGCTGGATAGCTCAGTAGGTAAAAACACAGGCTTTCATGCTTGAGATCGGGGGCTTAAACCCCGGTTGGGACAAGTCTCCAGTGTGAAAGTCTGTGTCTCAGACTCCTAATACTATAAAAGCCAACTACCTCAGACATGAGTGAGAGTAACATGAATAGAGTCATACCGGCTCAGACGTCACCCAGGCTACAGCCTGATGAGAAATGGGCTACTGGTACAAGACATTCATGGACAAGGACCATATATATAACTTTGTTAAAAGAAACGCTCAATGGTAGGAAACATGTTCAACAAATAAGGAGCAAAATAATCCAGTGGTTCAAGTAAATTCTTTGAGACAGTACAAGCCTGTTTCATGCCTAAGCAGCCAATGAATGCTTATCTCATAAAGAATTTATTTGAATCACTGGATTTTATGTGTGTGTGTGTGTGTGTGTGTGTGTGTGTGTGTGTGTGTGTGTGTGTGTGTGTGTGTGTGTGTGTGTGTGTGTGTGTGTGTGTGTGTGTGTGTGTGTGTTTGATAATGACATGGTGTTTTTTTCACCATTCATTGCAAACGATGACATTTGTTCTCTAAGTCAGCTGGTGCTTAGGTTAGTCAGCAGCACTCACAGGAACGCAGTATTGAAACCATCAGATGTTTTTTGAAGCTGGTTTGAGACTGTGTTTTTGCTTTGTAAGTCATGGTATGCTTTTCAAGTTGGAGAAAATTTGTTCTGCTGAATAATTCAGCCTCAGTTTGCTGGCTTATGATAATGCAAATGATGATACTTCCTTATGAATGACCTTGTTGGGGGAAAAAAAACAGATTTAAGGGGCCCTAGATATTCACTGGACGTCTAATATGCTGTACCTATCTGCTGAGGAAGTTGACTGACATTGTGTTATCTGGTCACTCTGGTCTTCCCCTCAAGGCCTTAGCTCAGCTCATTTTCCAATCTGTGTATAATCTCTCCTGGCATATAGCCCGCCTTCTAAAATCACATTACTCACAGCATAGTGGACACAGCCTTTGCCACTGTCATATAATGTCCATTTTACCCGTGGCAGGATTTATTTACTTTACTGTTGTAGTTTCCAAAATCTTATTGGGAGGGATGTTTATTGATATCCTTTACCTCTGAAGAGGCTCGTCTCTACACTCAGCATTGACCCAAGAGACTCGGTCGGCTTTGAGCAATTTCAGGAAACTAAAATTCCATCACAGCAGAAGATGCTTAGTAATGATTTAATCTGAATGTGTCTGTCCATAATTCAACTCAGCTGTTACTCCAAACAGTGTTTTCACTCCTCGAGAATCTGGTCTGGGTTGCAAAACATAGATACAGTATGAAATAATTGTTAGCAGTTTGTCTGGGACTTCATAGCCTGCCCTAGATTATAAATTGAATGTTATCTAGATCTTTTAACTCTGGCACGATGACTACTTCTGTGATCACAGAAGAGAAACTGAAAAAGATCCCCTCGCATTATCGTACACAAGTATATCTATTTTTGTCACGTCTGCTCTCTTGTATGGTCTTGCGATGCTGTGCTGCTCTCTACAAAGGTCACAAGGGAACCTGCATTATTGATGAGCCACTTGACTCGGCACTTGTCAAACTGCAGCGATCCCTCGATCTCAGCGCTCTGCTGGCTCGCTCTCTAAGCCATCAGCTCAGGTCGCTCATATGCTCTGCTTCGTATAATGTGTCTGTAATAATATGTAAAGAATCTGGTGTCAGACAGGAAAATAATATGAAACAGATATTTCACAATCAGGACTGACCCACATTTTCTCTGTTTTGCATATCAGCTGCAGTTCAAGAGCAGGATTTGTGAGTCGAAAACCTGTTCCTATGATATGACAGGGTAGATTCTTCGTAGTATGTATGCGGGGTCAAGAACCGTAGCAGCCCAGCTGAGATGCTGAAAGAACGTGTTCAACTTGTGCAAGAGCCACCAGATCCGTCTGATATGAGCACGTCAGTGGGTGTGGCAGAACAGATTCTAGGGTAGAACAACAAGAGCCGTGGTGTTTATCTGGTTGTGTGATCTGTAACCACCTACCTGCCCAGGATTTGCTTAAAGTTTACCCAGTGTAAATAGTCGTGAGGAATCATTTTTTTCTGCCGCTCGCTTGTACTTTGAACTCTTTGTATCCATTCAGACACGGCCGTTTTGACATGCCCTCTTTCTGTCTCTCTCCTCTCTGTCTGTTCTCGCTTCGCCCACGCTTAAGTGGCTAAAAGCCAAGGTAAGTCTGGTTTGTCACATGATCCATTTTTGACATAGTCTATTATTGATAGACTCCCTTGACCCTCTCTTACAGTAAACCCCTTTACATGTGTTTATTTTAGTCCTTTGTAAATTTCCCATTAACCAAAAAAAGCCACTGTAGTTGTCATAATTTCAGAAGCTTTAACATTCCCACCACACCCCGCCCTCCAACCCTACCTCACCCGCTCTTTCCCATGTCAATCTACCAGTCCCGAATAAATTGTACTTTACCTTCCATGTTGGCAAGTTGTTTGCATATTACCTCAAGGGTTTCCCAGATACTTCTCATACAGTATTATATCCAAGGATCGCTGTATCATACGACACCTCAGATGTTATTTAGATAAAAGGGAAGTATCATGTCCTTTCATTGTTTCTCTCCAAAGTTTTTGTGTTCATTGGATTTGTGACCTCAGTCCAGTGACACGGGAACACATGAAATATGTGTTCTGCATGAAGCTTTGTTGAAATTATGCTGAGGTTTCTAGCCGCAAGTCAACGCCTTGTGTTAAAATCTTTGCAATCAAGGCGTCCGGGTAGTATAGCAGTCTATTCCGTTGCCTACCAACATGGGGATCGCCTGTTCAAATCCCCGTGTTGCTTGGTCGGGCGTCCCTACAGACACAATTGGCCGTGTCTGCGGGTGGGAAGCTGGATGTGGGTATGTGTCCTGGTCGCCGCACTAGCGCCTCCTCTGGTCATTCGGGGCACCTGTACAGGGAGGAGGGGGAACTGGGGGGAATAGCGTGATCCTCCCCTGCGCTATGTCCCCCTGGCGAAACTCCTCACTGTCAGGTGAAAAGAAGCGGCTGGCGACTCCACATGTATTGGAGGAGACGTGCTGATCCCCGGATTGGCAGATGGGGTGGAGCGGAGATCGGGACGGCTCGGAAGAGTCGGGTAATTGGCCAGGTACAATTGGGGGGGGGGGGGGGGTAAAAAAAAAACAAGCCTTGCAGTCATAATAAATAACTTTCCAATCCTTAACTGCAATTGCAGATAGATTTGGCTTGGCACCATTTCAGTTTGACAACAAATACCAAAAAACTCCCTGTGAAGTTTAGGGACGACATCTATGTTGTTGGAAGAAAAAATATCTGGGAAGCCTGTAAGAGGTAACGGTTGTAATAAAAGTAGTCATAACCCAAAATCAGCCTTAACACATCTCTCTGTAATCAATGCCTTTGTCTTTATCTCCACTCATACAGCAACATGGCAACAATCAGTCTGTCCGAGGTGGAACGCTATCAAGGACCAATCCACCAACGCAGAAGCCGCCAAGCCCTCCCATGTCAGGGCGTGGCACTCTTGGGTAAGATTTCCTTTTTTTTTTTTTAAATCTGCATGAAAGGGAAGGCTTATCCTCTAATTAACGTACACCGAAATATATACCATCTTGGAAGATGTGGTGGCATGAGGTGTGGGGGAATTTTGGGGATTGAGATTCAAAGAACAGCCAGTTCAATAAGCAGATCATATTCATTCATAGCAGCCCACATACACAACAACACTTAAGATTGTTGCCTGTGATTTGTAAGGCTTAAATTAAATTACTGCACATTGTCGGTGTTTATCAGTTTCACTTGATTTACAGTGCACATAAAAAAAGGTGGGGGCAGCACGGTGGCGCAGTGGTTAGTGCAGTCGCCTCACAGCAAGAACGTCCTGGGTTCGAGCCCCGGGGTAGTCCAACCTTGGGGGTTGTCCCAGGTCGTTCTCTATGTGGAGTTTGTATGTTCTCCCCGTGTCTGCGTAGATTTCCTCCGGGAGCTCCGGTTTCCTCCCACATTTCAAAGACATGTAGGTCAGTTCAATCGGCCATACTAAATTGCCCCTGGGTATGAATGTGTGGCTGTGGGTGTGTATGTCGGCCCTGTGTGATGGCCTGGCGGCCTGTCCAGGGTGTCTTCCCGCCTGCCGCCCAATGACTGCTGGGATAGGCTCCAGCATCCCTGCGACCCTGAGAGCAGGATAAGCGGTTTGGATAATGGATGGATGGATGGATAAAAAGATGGGGGGGGATACTCCCTGAGGGAAAAGAAAACTCAAACTTTTTATCTTTTATTAATGATGGGTATTGTGCCCTGCTGCCTGTCACACACTGATGCAGAACAGCAGTTGGTGACACTAATCAGACACTAATGCCAAGGTTTTACTCAGATGTACTCATTTTCAGCTTTTAGCACACTTCGCTGTGGCTCAATATCCAGCTGGGCAGAGTGATAGGATTTGTAACGCTCGAGTGCTTGCCCACGCACAGCTACGGTAGCAGCGGTTTGGTTGAAATTTTTTTACTGAAATGTAATCAGGCTGTAACTTCAATTGCCCTTGCCTGCTTTTATTTCCATCTCTGGCCACGACAGGCGCAACACACCCTATAAAACCCTGGAGCCTGTTAAACCACCCACGGTGCCCAATGACTATATGACCAGCCCTGCCCGGCTGGGCAGTCACCACGGTCAACAACACAGCCCTGGGCGCACTGCATCCCTCAACCAGAGGCAACGCACTCACAGGTAGATGAGCCCATGCATGCAGTCATCAATATACACACAAACACACTTGTATACACGCACACACTTGTGCACTGACAAACTGACAAGCATACAGACTAAATTCTATGTGTATAAATGTTTTGTAGCATGCATGCAATAATTCACACATGCACATACACCCACAAAGGGGCATAGCTGCAGCAATATACTGACCCACACCAAAGAAATAAATCCATATGTAGAAATGTGTTGCGTTTGTAAGAAAACCCATGCATGCAAGATCTGTTCACACTCACACGGGGAGGTACTGATGTGCTGAATGCCCATCTGACACGCACACCAGGCATAATGCTGTAAAAGTCATTTATAAATCTTGTACTGAGTACTTTCTACCACAGAGCAATGCCATTCTCCGCAGAACTAACACTGCACTTTACCGACTTTTGGATGGACAAGAGCGCAGTTAGTGTTTTCACTACCTCTCTTAAATCCTGCATGCTGTTTCGCTCACAGCCTCTCCTTTGCTAACATTTTAGTGAGACACATTTTAGTGAGACAGGCGGCACTCTAAAACCATTTGTACCCTTTATTGCTGATATTTCTAATCTCTTCATTTAATTCAGCTGTTTAGAGCACTTTCACACCTCTTCCACTCCTCCGCTAAATGAAATCCACTGTTTGTCAGACAAGGCTCTGAGGGGGATTCTGACCGAAGCCTGAATCGCTCCAATATTAATATCTTTAAAAGCCTATGATATGACGTACCGGTTGAAACCCCCTGCTGCAAGTTCACTGCAGAGTGGAAACCCACTGTGCAAGCTTCTTAAAATCATTAACCCCGAAATGTTTGACCAGGGGAAATGGAATTGCCCTCATCAAATCTGAGTTATGAGTGACTGAGATCGCCTCATTAGCTTAAGAGGCTATAAATGCTGACTGTGACGCTCATAAATATTACATCATTTTTTTTTTTTTTTTTAGGTTTTCCCTCTCTCTGCTGAGTTCTCTTTCACACTCAACAAATGTGTTTGTGCTGGCAGTCATAAAGCTGTAGAGATGTTGGATTTCCACTGGAAGTTAGCTGGCTCAAATCTTGGGGCCGACAGAAAATAGGGCTAGGGAAAACAAAAAGGGTACTGCTTTCCCCTTCCTCAGGAGCTACTACCGAGGAGGCCCTAGTAAGGGCACACCAAACGGACTTGGCCTATAGATGTACATGACAGTTTCTAGGCATGATGTAAACCATGCTGATGAAACCACCCATGCTCAGTCGACTTGTCTTTAATAATTGATGGTTAAGGAAAACATTAATTAAGGTATTTTCTTTGGAGTTTTCCCTTATCTGAATAGAGGCGGCAAGGAGATCAGGTTTTGCACATTGACTGTAATGTGACTGTAAAGCCCTTAGTCACTACATCGTGATTTAGGGCTACGTAACTGAATTTGACTCAACTTGATTAACTTGGAAAATTACGAACATGCCCATACACCAGCACTGATTCATTCATATATTTGCTCCCTGGTGGCCATGACCTTTCACTGCATTAGGTGTGTTTAACCCAACATCAGGTGGTGGAGTTATTCTAACTACTGAAGTATTAGCTTCCATTAATTAAAAATATGATTTATTAATATTATTATTATCATCAACATCGTCATTATTGTTATTATTGTTAAAAGTTATGGAGTTGGAAAAAAATAAAGTAACCAAATTAAGAAGCAGACATTGTTTTGTGCTCAAGCGTCACTGTTGATGATCTGCCATCTTTGCTCTTCTCAGAGTCAAAGAGGTTCATGCCATGTTGCTTGGACTGTTATTGCTGTGGCATCACTATTTGATTACACAGACTTTACACTCACACTCAGCTCATATAGTTGTGCATGTGTGTGTGTGAGTGTGTGTTTTTGTTTTTTTGTTTGTTGTCCCCCCCCCCCCCCACACTCAGAGGTGGAAAAAGTACAAAAATATTGTACTCAAGTAAAAGTACCAATACTTTGATGAAATATTACTCAAGTAGAAGTAAAAGTACTCATCTGAAAATGTACTCAAGTAAAAGTAAAAAGTAGTTCATTTGAAATGTACTTTAAGTAAAAGTTACTTAGTTACTTTCTTTGTGTGGGGTGTGAGGGTAGTAAAAATAGGACAAGGGGTCAGAAATCCATAACTATTTTGTTTTTAATTAAAGAACAAGTGTAACAAATGTAAGCGCAATAACAACAACTTCACAACAACTGAACTTCTTGTTCAGTTTAAGTAGCATCTTAAAGTTAGTTGAGCTCATCCATTTAGTGGTACAACATTAAACATGCTTACTCTCACGTTTTCTCTCTCTCACTCTCTCTCTCACACGCACACGCTCTCCCTCTCTCTCCCTCTCACCCTCTCTCTCTCTCTCTCTCACACACAGGTAAAAAGTACCAAGTAATGCCCACATGATGACGCTCATAAGTGTTGCTACAAAGTCAAACTGACATAAAGGAGCAGCAATATTCCAGAGGAGACATGCTTGTGTGTGTGTGTGTGTGTGTGTGTGTGTGTGTGTGTGTGTGTGTGTGTGTGTGTGTGTTTGTTAACCGTCAGAGAATGAGAATGTGTTAATGCCATCTCCACAGCTGCAAGAGCGCTATAGAGGGCATGTGTGTGTAAGTGCGATAACAACAAAGAATACCTACACAAATGTAAGTGTAATTACAACAACATACATGTCAACACCAACAGCAACAGCTGTTATACTGCAAATCAAGGCTGCTAGTTTTGTGACACCCTGAATTACCTGTAACCTAGTCTACAAACTTCTTGTTCAGTTTAAGCAGCTGCTGATTTTCAAAGTTAATTGAGCTCATCCATTTAGTGGTAAAAAACATTAAACAGGCTTGTGCACGCCTACTTTCTCTCTGTCTCTCTCTCTCTCTCAGAGAGGTACAAACTACAAAGTAATGTCCACATGATGACGCGCACAAGTGTTACAAAATTAAAGGAACTAACATAAAAGAGCAGCAATATTCCAGAGAGGAATATTGCAAATCAAGGCCACTAGTTTTGTGACACCCTAAATCACCTATAACCTAGTCTACAAACTTCTTGTTCAGTTTAAGCAGCAGCTGATTTTCAAAGTTAGTTGAGCTCATCCTTGCTCGCTTTGCAGTGAACAGTAATCCAGCACAACTGAAAAGCCGTTCGCAGGCAGCTGAAGCAGGCAGGCCAGTGTTGAGTTTCAGAGAGAGTTTTTTTAAATTTGGAAAGGAGTTTAGCAGATCCATATCGTTTGGGATACAGGCTAGGTACCCTTCCAACTCCCCTGTACCTTCTGACCTTCTGGACTTCATTGAGGTGAAGAAATCATCTTCATCTGAGGAATGTTGTCCAACTTGCTCCACTTCCACCTCTGCCATCTGGTCAAGGTGTCGTCTGACATGAGCCAGACCTGTCGAGTGACAAACAACACATTTCTGACAATTAAGACTTGATTAATTTACCAAGCGTGCACCATAATACATAATGCCTTATAGCACTGACCACATTGTATTGAGTAAAAAACAAAGTAGATCTCCAATACACTGTTGAAAAGCAGTTTATTATAAGATGCAATCATACCTGTTTCTATGACATCCGGCCTCTCTGTCCAGGTGGTCTTGAACTTCGGTAGAAGTATTGCTGCCGCAATCAGTTCTGGGTCCATCATCATCTCACCAAAACGCTTTTGGACACCATCCTGAATGGCTTTGATGAGTGGTAGACACATCTTGGATGAGGTCTCCTGCCTTTTGAGTTTTGCTTGTAGCTGACATATCACTGGAAGAAGCCACCCTAAGTGTGTGTTGGTCTCTGACTGAAGTATGTTCAAGGCCTTTACCAGAGGTTTCATCACCGAGCAGTAATCAGTCAGGAAAGCAATTTCTGCTTGAGTCAGCCTGGCATAAATAGAATACAAACAATTGTTAGGAAATCAAGCAGGAAAAGTTAAGTTTCAAGTATGTAAACACACATTCACACTTTCATACTGTTGAAATGCAAATTAAAACTTACGTTTTCAATTTGAATTCTTCACAAATATTCCTGATTGCCTCCTCCCCTTTCTCTTGTATGATCCGTATGATTCTCTCCACAGCCATGAATGTTGAATTCCACCGCGTTTGATTTGGTCGGATGAGCTGGAGTCGGCAATGATCTTCCACAACTTCTGCTGCCATGTATGAACGACCCGTATTGTTCCACATGGCTTGACATTTCCCAAAGGCTGCACGTGATAGTCTCTTGTATGTGTCCATCTTCTTTTCTGCTATCTCAGCATCTGTTGTGGCAACTAAGTTGAGAAGATGGCATGCACACCTTTGGTGTGTAGGAAGTTGGTACTCCAGGCCATTATCTTGCTCCAGGATGCTGAATGTGTCCAGGTAGTTGGCTGTGGGCTCATCATCAATTGAATCTCTGTCCGACTCAGCATCTGATTCTGCATCCTCAGACTGGCTCTGTTCTCCGAAGACACTAAAAGCTTTAACGAAGTTTGAGCCACTATCTGTTGTGGTTCTCACCACTTTGCCCCTAATTCTATACTGACAGTGTATGTCGTCAAGTGCCCCTGCAAGGACATCAAAGGTGTGGGACCCTCTTAACCTCTTACATGCAAGCGCAGCTGATCTCCTCTCAAAGGTTTCTTCATCCACCCAATGACCCGTCACCCCAATAAAACTTTGCTGGTGTGCAGTCCAACAATCTGTAGTGGTGGCAACGTAGCTCACTTTACTGAGATGGGACATGACATTCTTCTTCATCTGAATGGCAGATGCCTCTAATCTAGGCCGGACAGTGGGCCTGGAAATGACCTTGCATTGTGGATTTAGCATTGTCAAAAGTTCTTTGAACGCAGGTTGTTCAACCAAACTAAATGTATGAAGGCCCTCACATATTAGCCTAATGATGATCTTGTCGATCTTGCCTTGTGGCACACGGCGGTTGCCTCCCACTGTCATGGCATCTTTTATATTTGTTTGTTTGCTTGGACTTGGTGGATTTGCTTGGTGGGTTCGCTTCCCTGGCTTTGCTCGGCTAAAAGCCAACTGTTTCGATGGATGTTTCCTCTGTGAAAAAACAGAAAAGGGTATTATCAGTAGAGGAATCAATGTGGTGCTTATTAAACACACTGAAATTAAAACTTTGATAAATAAAAGTTTTCTATTTCTTTAGTCATCACATTTTGTCTATTACATTGTATTAAGCACAATATGCCACAATCCAGAGGGCATTACAATGCTGCACCCTTCCCAACAAAATCAATGATTTGGATTTGAATGCTAAAATTGAGATTTCAAATCAACATCAAAAGCCAATGTGTTTCTATAGCCTACCAGTATTATGATACAGAGGAAGGAGACATATCAATGCATGTGTAATCATCATAGCTGCTTGCATGCACACAGAGCAACAATCGCCTACTAGTGATCTAATCCCTTGTCGTCGATATGAAGGAGTCAAAACAATCTTTTCTGGGTCTGCCTAGTAGGCGGGGAGCTACGAGGCCTTACCGTGCAGTCGTGCACCCTCCTTACAATCGAACGAAACCAACTTTTTTTGAAAGGTCTGACCATGCTGAACATGTTAACAAATGTTAACATTGAAAATTTTGGGTTGCACATCATGTTTCAGGTACTCAATGCATTTCAATGTATTTCCCTCCATTGGCTCTCCACGAGCAAGGGGAAGGTGTGACATCTGTCTCTGCATGTTTAATCACATCTAGAGGACACAAGCTTTGGAAAATGTATGGTTTCAGTGGTATTATTGGCTTTCCATAATAGTAGAGACCAAAATTTAAAGTCTTTCTACTTGATTTGCCTTGTAAATCGAGTAGAAAGACTTTACATTTTGGCCTTTATTATTAAGAGAAAGCCAATAATACCACTAAAACCATACATTTATCACTAGATGTGATTAAACTTGCAAAGACAGATGTCACACTTTCCCCTTGCTCATGGAGAGTCATGTTCCTGTAATTGTAACGCATTTCCAATGGAGGGAAATACATTGAAATGCATTGAGTACCTGAAACATGAAATGCAACCCAACATTTTCAATGTTAACATTTGTTAACATGTTCAGCATGGTCAGACGGTAAGGCCCCTTAGCTCCCCGCCTATTGTGGAGGAGCGCTGAGTGCCCTGTAATGCTGGTTAGGCAAAGTGCCTCACACTACAACCCTCTCTGTTAACACAGTTGATACATTTGATTTGACTGTAAATTCAAAGACACAATCAAATTGAAACCCGTGGCAATTTCGACGGGGTAACACCGACTATTCATAGCAGCTAAATTTAACCCAAGGCTAATTTCCCCGAGTCCACTCAAGACTACTAGCAACTAACAGCTAGCCTTTACACATTCAAGTACCAGGGGCTAGCTGTTATGCAAATTTAGCCAATGTCCTAAAGACTTAAACAGACTGCAAATATACATTACGCGTTTTGTATCTGTTTGAAGTACGATAAACATGCGGATTGTCGGCTGGAGCGAGTTCATTTGGTACTTAATGATGTGTCACGTTTGATTATGTTAGCATAGCAGCTAATTAGAATGTGCTGGCTAGCTGTGGGTTTCTTCTACTGTCAATGGTTGCAGGTGCTAGCATAAAAATGCCCACGAAATGGGGTGAGCCTGGGTTGGCTATTATTGTATTTTTAAATCACGTCAGGACACAGCGCTGTCGCTCGACACAACCTCTCCGTGGCATTCTTTATTTAGACTGACACAGCATCAAAGGCAGACCCGATCAAACAACCCAGAGCCCGCAGGCATCACCAATCGATCCCAGCACAATAGAACAGCACCAAATCAAATGCAGCACTGTCGATGTGTGCAGACATAACAGCTATATTAAATAAAACTACTAATGAGACAGCAGAAATACTTACCAAAACATGCTTCTGCAGATTTGAAGTGGAGTTGTTGAAAGCAGACAGGTACTTCACTGCTGGGAGGCACATCTTGCACTGCATGATGATGCTGTTGCCTTTCCTACGCTTGAACAAAAAGAAATCTTCCAAATGTGGCCAAGGATTTTTTTTCTGCATCTAGTTCTACAGACTTCGATGTTTCAGCTTGAGCTTCATCTATTATTTCTAGGTCCGGGTCTTCTGGACCGCGACCGCTGGCCGTGCCTGCTTTGTCGACCCCCATTCTAGCACTAGAAACTAAAAACTTCGCGCCCACTAACCTAGCTTGTCCGCGCGCGCCCTCTATGTTCACGCGCCAGTGCTAATCACATCATCATTTGTCACTGTTGGTTCTGGCCATTGGTTTACTGTCTATGGTTCTGGCGCGTATTTTTCCCCTGTAGGTTGAATTGTTATTTTTACTCAGTAACGGATAGGTTTTAAAAAGTAACTAAGTACAATACTTGAGTCAAAACGTACTCAAGTAAAATACAAAATACCGATTTTAAATTGTACTTAAAAAATACAAAATACACAAAAAAAGTATTCAATACAGTAACGTGAGTAAATGTATTTCGTTACTTTCCACCTCTGCCCACACTTCTCCCCAATTGTACCTGGCCAATCACCCCAGTCTCCGAGTTGTCCCGGTCGCTGCTCCACCCCCTCTGCCGATCCGGGGAGGGCTGGAGACTACCACATGCCTCCTCCGATACATGTGGAGTCGCCAGCCGCTTCTTTTCCCCTGACAGTGAGGAGTTTCGCCAGGGGAACGTAGCACACAGTATTCCCCCCAGTTCCCCCTCCCCCCGAACAGGCATCCTGACTGACCAGAGGAGGCGCTAGTGCGACGATCAGGACACATACCCACATCCGGCTTCCCATCCACAGACACGGCCAATTGTGTCTGTAGGGATGCCTGACTAGGCCGGAGGTAACACAGGGATTCGAACTGGCGTTCCCCGTGTTGGCAGGCAACGGAATAGACCGCCACGCTACCCAGATGCCCTGTGTGTGATAATTTGACATTGTTACGTACCCTGGATCTTATCAACTGCCCCCCCCCCAACAGTTTCTTGATGCTTATCTGCAAACCCCTTGTTAGTGTAGTTGTGTTCTAGTTTTGTCTGGATTATAAATCAAGATTTCCAAGCACAAAGTACCAAAGAGTCCAAAAAAAATGTCAGGGTCATCAGTATTTAAAATATTCATTCCTGTATTGTGGCAGAGCCCAGCGCTGCTCCATGTGCTACAGTGTCTACACACAAGATTTTGTTTGTTTGTTTTTCTCTTTTCCTTAATTTTTAATGAGAGCATCATCTTCTTTTTGCCGTTGCTAGACTCTGCTCACTTTTGGCAGATGTGTGAGGGAGAGGTCTCACACAGTCTTTTCTTTATGTTCTCCAAGATGCTTGTGTATGCGTCGGCGTGCACTGCAGAGGTCTTTATCCGACGTTGTGCCTCTCTGGAGCAGAGGGCAGCTGGTGAAGCGGGAGACAGACAAGCGTAGGTGGAGTGGGAGAGATGGAGCTGAGTGCTGTTACTTCACAGACGCTGATGAGAAATGGAGAAATGGGGAGGGGGTCCAAGAGACAGAGAGTTAGAGAGTAGATGAAAGTGGGAAAAGGGGGAAAAAAGGTAAGGAATTAAAGGATTAGGATGGATAAACCCAGCTCAATTTAGAGAAAAGAAGAAGGATGGCGTTGTGGTGTCTCTATCCTCTTCAAACACTCAACTCCTATTGCCAATGTTACCCATCGGCATCGGGGAATCCCCCCCCCCGGAATCCCCCCTCCCCGGTGTGTGTTTGTGTGTGTGTGTAGTGTAGTGTAGTGTAGTGGGGGGGGATTTGGAGTTCACAGGAATGGAGGAAAAGGAAGAGAGCGATTAGTGAGGTGGGTGGGGGGTAATATTACAGGCAGAATTGAGAGGAGGAACAGGGAGCAGTAGATAGGGATATCGAGGGAGGAAGGGAGAGTGATCAATTAAACAGTGGCGGATGAAAGAGACAGCAAAGGGGAGGGGAAGCTTAGGGGTGAGGGTAGAGCAAGGATCTAGGCCAGACAAGGAGAGAGAGAAAAATTAAGAGGGGAATTTAGTGGGCCAAGCCATTGCTCTTCCAACCCTGGGGTCAAAGCCAGGGTGACAGATTATAGGGCAGAGGTGAAGTATGTGTAACATGCGTGTACTTAGTCATCCATGGCTCTGGGTGGTGTCTCTGTCAACTCCACGTCCAAGCTGATGTTTTAATGATGCTTTTAAAATTAACTTAACCGTTTTAACTTATTCATATTGAATATGTATGACAGGGGCTTTTCTTTTCTTTCTTTTTTCTAATCCCCCCCCCCTTTCTCCCCAATTGTACCCGGCCAATTTCCGAGCCATCCTGGTCGCTGCTCCACCCTTTCTGCCGATCCGGGGAGGGCTGCAGACTACCACATGCCTACTCCGATACATGTGGAGTCGCCAGCCGCTTCTTTTCACCTGACAGTGAGGAGTTTCGCCAGGGGGATGTAGCGCGTGGGAGAATCACGCTATTCCCCCCAGTTCTGTCTGTAGGGACGCCCGACCAAGCCGAAGGTCACACGGGGATTCGAACCAGTGATCCCTGTGTTGGTAGGCAACGGAATAGACTGCCACGCCACCCGGATGCCCCTTGAGAGGAGCTTTTAATGTGCTTTGGGTAATGAGGGACTTTCCTCTGAAAATTCACTTTGTTTTCTCTTTCTCCTCCCACAGCGGAAGCAGCGGGGGTAGCAGTAGCAGGGAGAACAGTGGCAGCAGTGGTATTGGCATTCCCATTGCCGTGCCTACTCCCTCCATACCTAACTCTGGACCAGGTGAGCTTTTCCCGTGCAAGTTGCGTAGCGATAAACCCTTGATATTCTGATTCGGTATGCAATGTGTGAAATGACAACACAGACAGGAGAAAGCACCATTTGAAGGAGCATCGACAAGGGACTCTTGTGAGCTTATGGCTAAATGCTGTTTGTGTGCGTGTTCCTAAACCTGGACGCCACGTCGTGCATTGGGTTATATACAAAGATTTAGATGTCAAATGAAATATGTACTATCACTAATGTGCACCTGACTGGTGCAGAGATAAAATCTCACATTGCACATTCACAAAAAAGTTTTAAAACACATTTTTACACAATGAGGAAAGTTACTAGTTGAAGACACTACCTTACAAAAATGTCAGTCTGGATAGTATAATTGGCTGTGATATTGAAATTTTCAGCAAGGTACGTTATTTTTTTACTTTCCCAAAGCTGCTGTATTGCATTTCCTAATGATACCCAATTATACACTCTCACAAGACACACAAACACACAAGTATTTATGTATGTATGCATATATATGTATGTATGTATGTATGTATGTATGTATGTATGTATGTATGTATGTATGTATGTATAATGTGATAATAGGCAAGGCTTGATAAAATGTAGATATTGGGCGCTATTCATGTGGACCGGTTTGAGGCTCCACTATGCAAAGCCTGTGTTTACCAGACAGGGATTATGCAGGCCCATTGTGCTCTAAGCACAGCTGATTCTCTATCCTACTCTGTAAATAGGCCAAGCTGCATTAGGCCCGCTGCTTTATGGCGGAGAGCGAGTGAAGGCCCACGTTACCCAGCCGAAAATCTTCAGATCGCATTGCAGCGCACCACGCGCAGGCTTCACATTTAGCATTTTCCATGACTTTTTTTTTTTTTTTTTTTTTTGTCTTAAGACATAAATATGCAAGAGTTAATCTCTTTCCTGCTTGGCTCAACGACCACCAGCACAGGATGAGCCACAACTTTCCCTGTAAGCCCATCACCATGGCAACACTCCGCTCAATTCCCGAGCTACAAAGGAGTGAAAGTGTGTGTGTGTGTGAGAGAGATAGAGAGAAAGTGACTGAGCGCTGTTCTCTTTACACACATACCCCCTTTGCCCCCCCCCATCCCACTCAAAAAAGAGGAAGTAGAAGGGCTTGTTGACCATAGTGATATTCGGTTATGCAATAGCTTAGGCCCATTCGAGGCTGCCTCAACCTCAAACAGTTAACTAACACTCCGGCTTCGACCAACTACATTTCAGTCCCCTCCTCGTCTGCTCCCCCGGGGGCACCCCCGCCCCCCCCCTCCTCCACCACCACCACCACCACCACCGCCACCTCCTCCTCTGGCAGGTCTGAGTATCCCAGCGGCGGCACCGTCCGTAGGTGAGACTTGTCGGCGCTTTCCACCACCTCTGCTCTCTGTGCGGTGAGCTACCGTCAATCTGCTGCCATCTTCTCTTGGTGGGGGCACTCGGAGCAACCACACTTTGTTTGTGGGCGAACTGCGTTTGTGTGTTCACTTGTGTGTTTTTTGTTTGTGTGTGTGAGTGCGTGTTCGTACGTACGCCTGCTTGTGGGGAGGAGTTGGGCCTCATCTTCCCAACCAGACCACAATAACTTTATCTTTCCTACCGTGCGGTGGTGGTGGTGATGGTGGTGGTGATATGTCCATATTCTCCTCTCATGTGTTTTAAGCTAGATGAAGAATCCTCTAATGGAATCAGTGGATGGAAGGTATACTGCAAAATTCACATTTATTCAAATTGGAAATGTATACATTTCGCATGAAATCTGAAAACTAATTTGCTTTCCTATAGCTGACATGGTAATATTAAGATCTGATCTCTGTATATATTCAAGAATTATTTGAATTGCTCTGCATTGGGGTATTTGTGTAGGCAAATCAGGAACATGTGTTTTCAGTTCATGCAATAAAGACAGAAAATTGATTCACACGACGGAACTTAGAGAATTCCTTCATGCAGGTATTGAAATGTTTTTATTGCTTTTTCTTTTCGCCCGGTTGGTTGTGGTTTATTTAGACAGGGCGTCATCTCTACATCATTGTGTGGTACTAGATTAGAGTTCCCCCCTAAACCCGCTAGTGGGTCTGAGTTGTAACAGCTAGTGTGCAGAGGAACGTCTCTTCTCCGATATTCATCAGTTTGATCGCCTTTGAAATTCTTCGGTGCCGTTTTTGACAGCGATGTACGTGCAAAAGAAATATTTCCTCCACGGGTCATCAGGGAAATTGTAAAACTAGAGAAGAGCTAGTTTGTTTGCTCCTGCAGCCCCCTGAGTCCTTTCTTCCTTTGGTTCCACCCATTGCTAGATTTGGGTATCTGGCACTGTCAACAGGAAATGCCCAAGTAGAATAAAAGTAATCTCTCTCTCTCTCTCTCTCTCTCTCTCTCTCTCTCTCTCTCTCTCTCTCTCTCTCTCTCTCTCTCTCTCTCTCTCTGTCTCTGTCTCTCTCCCTCTCACTCACACAAACAACAATCCTTCAATATCCCACAGTGTTTTTTGATGTAAGAATACTAATTTGGGGCAGCACGGTGGCACAGTGGTTAGCACGGTCGCCTCACAGCAAGTAGGTCCTGGGTTCGAGCCCTGGGGTAGTTTAACCTTGGGGATCATCCCGGGTCGTCCTCTGTGTGGAGTTTGCATGTTTTCCCCGTGTCTGCATGGGTTTCCTCCAGGTGCTCCGGTTTCCTCCCACAGTCCAAAGACATGTAGGTCAGGTGAATCGGCTATACTAAATTGTCCCTAGGTGTGAATGTGTGAATGCGTGTGTGTGGGCGCTGTGATGGACTGGCGGCCTGTCCAGGGTGTCTCCCCACCTGCCGCTGAATGACTGCTGGGATAATCTCCAGCATCCCCGCAACCCTGAGAGCAGGATAAGTGGTTTGGATAATGGATGGATGGCTGAATACTAATTTGCAAGCAATGATTGTGTGTGTGTGTGTGTGTGTGTGTGTGTGTGTGTGTGTGTGTGTGTGTGTGTGTGTGTGTGTGTGTGTGTGTGTGTGTGTGTGTGTGTGTGTGTGTGTGTGTGTGTGTGTGTGTGTGTGTGTGCGTGCGTTTTAACCGATTTTTCCATTCTTGAACGTCGGTTGTGAACGTCAGCACTTGCATTTCAAGCACCCCTTCTCTCATGGTTGTTGCGCTGGCCTTTCTGGCATTTGCAGTGGCATACTGGAAAAGTGTCACACAAAAGAGGTTCCTCTCACTTTGAAAACACATTAAAAATGTTGAGGTGAACTAAGAAATCAGTTGCTGCTACTGCATATCCTTCTACTCGCTGTCGGGCTTCCCTCTCCATCGTCTTTCCTTTTCCCCATCTCTACATATCAAAAGCACTGAGGAGTGCATATGGAGGGTGGGGTATAAAGGCCTGACGGAAGTCTGATCCTTTGATTTTGCTTTTGTTCAAACTGTGCACTACTATTATTAAATAAGAGCCACCCGCCTTCGCTCCCTTTGTTTCTGATTGGTGGTTTATGCTGTCTTTCAAGCAGGTTTGGGGTTCTCATCAATATGAAAGAAAATCAAACTGAATTCCTCTGTGATTTTCATTTCACTGCTTATTGTACATGGAGTATGTGACGAATAAACCTTTGAGTCTACAATCTAGTTTTACTGATTCTTGGGTGCTCTCTTTCTCCCCTCCCATGATCCTCCCCTCATACTATCTGTCTCCTCTATCTGTCCCCCACCTTGGTGTTTGCTCTCCATCTTGTCTCTCCCTCCCTGTTATGTCTGGTGTTTCTAGCAGTGGCCCCCGGGCCTGGTCTGGGCCCCGTTCCCATGTCCCAGTTCGGAACCATCTCGCGGCAGATCTCGCGGCACAACTCCTCCAACTCCTCTGTCTCTATGGTCTCAGCTACGGGCACCTACCGTCGGGCGCCTTCGGTAACTTCCCAGTTTTCCTTGCAGCAGCAGCAACAGCAGCTACAACAACAACAACAGCAACAGCAGCAGCAGCAGCAGCCTCATATTAATGGAGGCACACCTGGCTACGGCCAGAACTCAAGTAAGACATCTCCATCTACGATCCCAGGCCTCTGTGTGGCCAGCTGTGTTACCAACTTTAAGTCACAGATAGGGGTTATAAACTATATACCTCACATTTTTATGTATGGCTGGCTAAGATTCAATATTATCGCTTGTCATCTTTCAAGCTTGTATCAGGAGGAAATTTGGATATTGTCATGTCGTGATGCATAAATTTTTTGTCTGAATTAGTGATAACGCGAATGTATTACCTAAAATTTCTTACAAAATGAGATCTGAAATATTTGAAGGGAGTATTATTCAAAACTATTCAGCAGAAACAGTTCAATGTGATGAGCCTAAGTTGGATTCTTAAACATGATAGTTTTGCATATGTAAGCAGATCTGGTGCCATATCGATATTGTGTAAAATTCCCTATGACTATTATGATGATGATATTTTCCATATTTCCCAGCTCTAGTAAGGTGCATCAGGAAAATAAATATACATGTATACACATTCACTGTCTCAGGAATACCGAGCTTTAATCCGACACACCGGAGAGTCAAGTTTGAAAGTCTCCATAAAGGATTCTTGAAGGTTGACCTTGGATTATTGACACCCCACTCCACATTTACTCTCAAAGTGCATGTGTAGGCTTTTCATTTCACCCCGGGATTTATCCGGTATTGATGTGGAATGCCTCGTCCCTAGTTTCTCCACGAGATATGATACAGACAGTTGATAACTCTAAAAAACATTGAATTCCAGCTTTTCGGCCTCATTGGAAAACACATTATCTGAGATTTCCTGGTAAAATGCACTGTACTATGTACTAGGTAACCAAACAACCAAATGGCCCCCTTTATAGAGCCTCAGCTTTAACCTTGCCTGAAATGTAGTACCCGGGATTCCACAATGTGACCAGCAGCCCGAGGATACACCAACTTAACGCAGGGTTTATTTCTGGGTTTTTGTCTCGTCCTGCCCTCCTTGTCCCTGACCCGAGAGAGGAAGGATATACCTGTGCCGTCTGTATCCGGACCGCCTCTCGGTGTTCTTAAATGGGTGATAGTGTCCCAGAAAACCACGGAAAGTTGAATGATAGCCAAGCGAAGCACAGCTACATGCATAAATCTGCTGTGGGGCCCCCCCATACCACCATGTTATATGTAAATGATGCGTAACAGTAAAGGCATATGAGAACAATTATTTTCAGAGGTGGATTTAAAGCTGCGTATTGGAAAAAGTCAGCTGAACTTTTCCACATGTGTCCATACTCTTTACCTTTGGGAGTACATGTAGTCAGCAGGGATGAGAACCGAGACTCAGTGGTCAAAGAAAACACATCTACTGCAAACAGCGCCTCCCTGTGGTTATGGCCACGCAGTCGTTTCCTTCAAATTCAATCAACAGTGGGAAGTTGTCTGAATGACACCAATCAGACCTAATCCTGGGTTTATCCTCCTCTCTGGTACAGCCGGATACCACTGCTGGAAATCACGTCACAGCCGCAGGCCTCGCTGAGCGTTTAAGCACAGGCTCACCTAGTGTGTGTTTTAATCTCCGTCACTTTGTGCACATCCAGGCCATTGCTGACGTACATATTCTCACAACCTTTGCAATATGGCTTTTCTTTCTTTACTCTGTCAGTATGTGTGTTTGCTTGGGATTGGGGTTCGCTCCTTTTAACTGTCATCTATCACTCTATCAATTCCTGGTGACTGATGAGCTGTTTTTCAATTTACCTTTCTCTCTCTCTCTCCCTCTCCCTCCCTCTCTCGCTCTCTCTCTCACGCTCTTTCTGTCTCTCTCACTCTCTCTCTCTCTCTCTCTCTCTCTCTCTCTCTCTCTCTCTCTCTCTCTCTCTCTCTCTCTCTCTCTCTCCTCTCTCTCTCTCTCATCTCTCTCTCTCTCTCTCTCCCTCTCCCTCCCTCTCTCGCTCTCTCTCTCACGCTCTTTCTGTCTCTCTCACTCTCTCTCTCTCTCTCTCTCTCTCTCTCTCTCTCTCCTCTCTCTCTCTCTCTCTCTCTCCTCTCTCTCTGTGTGTTGCTGGCTTTCAGTGTCTATCGCGCCTCCTCCTCCCCCCATGCCCCAGCTGACTCCACAGATACCTCTGACTGGCTTTGTGGCCAGAATGCAGGAGAGCAGTAAGTGCATTGGCCAGATGTACTCCCATCCGTATCTATGTCCTCCATCCTCTATCATAGAAACCCCTGCATGCAATGTGCTTGTTCATCGTCCGTCCCTCTGTCCATCTAGACCCATCTACACCACCCCCTTCGCCAGCACTGAAATAATTGATCAAATAAAGACGTCTCATTTGAGGGTGTCTTATCAATTTTAAATTTTTTTTGTGTAACTTGGCAGCAGCTTAACCTGCTGTTTGGAGATAGACTTGCGTCATCAGCTCCCGGCAGAGTAGCGACAGCACAGTTTGGTAGCCGTTTCTCAATACGCTTCATCTCGTTTCAGTACAAAATACAAAGCTGCTGGGTAAGAACTGGCAAAAGAAGAGCGTGTTTCGTGCTGTGCTACATTTTTGAGTGGCTGTTTTAAAACTTACGCAGGCGATATTGACCTGAACCTTCGATTTTTGTAAGATACTCATTGGATTGTGGGTTTGACTTGAGGTTAATGACAGGAGTTGGGGAAGAAAGGGCAAATCGCAGGATTTGAGAGAAAGTTGGGCCCCCTGTTGTTCCTGCTGGGGCGACTTGTAGCGTCCTACAAAACAAGCATTTTATTTTTTTTCAATTTGTTTGTTCTGTTGTTGAAGTTTTGAGATGTTTTTTTCTCAAAGTAAAAATGTATAGAGAGGACGTTTCACTTGTTTCCAGTTCAAATAAAAACTTGCTTCAAGATTTAAAAAAAATTTTTTTTTATCAATGGTCTTTTTTTTTTAAATACTAAAGGAGTAATCCTCCTTTTTTTGTGCCTGGTTTTTAGATATTACCTGTTTATAGAAAAATCCTGAAACGAGTAAAGCTGCTCTACAAAACCTTTTTACATAATAATTGATTGACTGCAGTGTACTATCAAAATAATATTCATTGACATTTATTTAGGACAAACATTTAACGCAGTGATTCGGTAAATTAAATGAGCCATGATTAAAAAAAAAAGTTAAGTGTATGTATATCGTAAGAATCAGCTGTTGCCAAATCTCTTGCCTGGTAATGTCTGTCATTTAACAAATAACATGACTCAATCTCAGTGAGGTAATGGAAGAGAGGACAGGTCAAACACGCATCACTATTTCTGCCTGTGCATGCATCAGTACAGCATGACTACAACTCAAACTACCCTGACCAGCGTAGATCCTTTAACGCGTGTCACCCATGTGAATACCAGATCCTGAGGAGCTTGGAACAGTGGACTCCAGGATGCAACATGCTCAGGCGTCTGTACCCTGACGTCTGTTCTGTTTTGCATGTCTCACCATTGATTTTTGCATGATTTTGGCCTCCTTGCATCATTCGGCTTCCGTGCATGAGCAGCCGTATTGCTGATGAGGCTCCAAGTTTTTCCTGAGCCCTCGCAGTATTGTCACTCAGTGTCACTTTCTTACATCTGTTTGTCGTCGAACAGTTGCAGATACCCCTACTCCACCTCCCCCTCCACCTCCGGATGACATGCCCATGTTTGATGACTCTCCGCCGCCGCCGCCGCCCCCTCCGGTCGACTACGAGGAGGAGGACGCTGCTGTCGTGCACTACAACGACCCCTATGCTGATGGAGACCCCAACTGGGCACCCAAGAATTACGTTGAAAAAGGTGTGTCTTTTTTTTCTTTTCTTCTTCTATTCTTTAGCAATCTACTTCATCCTTCAATGTGATAGTTCATTCAAAGAACAAACCACCCGCTCACCTATGTCGATGAGTTAGTTTCAGGGCACTTAAATGCCCTTCACTTTCTTCTTGAACCCCAATGTACTTACTTCCATCCTCCTATCTTCACCCGGTCAGTGGTGGCCATCTACGACTACGCCAAGGACAAGGACGACGAGTTGAGTTTCATGGAGGGGGCTATCATCTACATTATCAAGAAGAACGATGACGGTTGGTTCGAGGGCGTGTGCAACGGAGTAACCGGCCTGTTCCCTGGTAACTATGTGGAGTCCATCATGCACTATGCCGACTGAGGGGACCTTACACTACCAGAGTCTATTTATTCAGTAATGTCCTCAGAGAGACTGACCGAATAACAGCAAATCCGACTCTCAAGATGTGTAAACATACAATTTTTTTTTTGATATGACAGAATGTTCTTTCCCTTACTGATTGCAAATAAATGGAAAAAAAAATATCTATTTAGTTTTATTTTGGTGTTATATGGGTGGGTGGGAGACATTTAGAGTATGTAAAGAGTTAAGTTTCCAAAGGACTGAACTGCCCACTTGCTTAGAGGGCTTATTGTGTTGGTATGTTTCCAAAGACCCAGTCAACACAAGCTGAAGGATATACAAAAGAACATTGTTGCCTGCGATACAAATCATGACAGAAAACCCCTCCGATCCAATGTCACACAGCCAATTCAGCGAGTGTTGGGCTTCACAGATTAAGTAAAATCCCAATGACCTACACGTAGGCATCATGAATGTGCTACAAATGCACCGTCAGTGAAACTGTTAATACTGTTAATTGTACATAATGTGAACTGCTGCCAACCGGGGTTCTGTACTGTAAAGTCAGTGAATGCAGATGATATAATTGTATCTAAGCGGTGTGCCTACCACACGTGGACATACCCAGTTAAGGATTGTTCCACTCTAATCAGTGTTTAAATCCAATTTTTGCTCTTTTCTCTTTACTCAGTAAGGCCCGTCTGTCCTGCAAATAAGTGCCGATAGCTTGTCAATTTATCTTTTTTTTTTTTTTTTTTGATGACGGGTTACTCCTGAAAATCAGTCCCGGGAATACAGCATGCAAAATTCTAAAAGATATCTTGTAATCTTAAATTTAGTACCATTAAGCTGTATGTTGTAATTGTGTACACCTTTTTTTTATTTTGTTGGAATCACTGAATTGTTAAGACTGATTTCATCTGTAGATTTTCCCTTGGTCTCTCTTTTTTCAATGCTAATTTGCATTCAACCATTTGAGATCAAATCGAAAGGGAGTTTATGCATGTAGTTAGTCTTAAATAAAGCAAACCTCTCAATTTAGTTCTCAATTTCAAAGTCTTCAAACACGAGAACACATTCCAAATTTGACAATTAATACCTTCATATAATTAGCCATCATCTGATCACCTTTTTTACTAATCCAAACAAAATCTGTAGCTATTTAAAATCTGTAGGTAGCCATCGGTAACTGTCAGAAACGGACCATGGTCCTGATGAGAGTAGGTTAACTCATGCTGTGTTGATAGACTGGGACTGTCATACCCTCACACTGCCATTTTATAATTTAGATGACTAAGACCAATTACCTTCAAATTTCCTGTACCTCTTCAGTACTTGCCAAGCAACAATGAACAATACTCTGATTTTTACAAGCATCGTCATCTTTAACCTACGGAGGGTTACATCTCATAACTCAGGTCTAGAAATCATCCTGATGCCAAGTTATTTTCATTGCTTTTCTGACCATATACAGATCAGGTTTTTTTTGTTTGTTTTGTTTTGGTAAAAAAAAAACAAAAAAAAACATGACTTGTCTGTTTTTGACATTTGAGGTAAGGGTTTTTCAAGTGCAAGATAAGACAGTTCATCCTTACAGCTGTTTTCTCGAAACATTAACTGCGATCATCGCTGTGTACCATTTCAGGATATTGCAGCTAATGCCTTGATATTTTGTCTGTTTGCTTTCCGATGTCCAGTGTATCAGCTCAATTTCATGGGTAGAACTATTGAGTTATCTTTCTACCCTTAATTTGTATATAATAAAATGTTAATTGAAAAATTAATGTACAGCCTTTTATAATAAACAGTTATATGTACAATACGTATGAGTGTGACCATTTGCATCAAAGAGAGTCGGAGGCTCAACTTGAAAAAGACTTTTAATTTGAGTACATGGTCATTGTGGATGTTAAGGCCTTGACTGTTTATAGAGCACTTTTTTACACAAGTATTCTAATAACATTTCTTGATTTTATAAAAGTCGACATGACAAGACTTTTGGCCTGTTGAGTGGACGGATCTCCAAGTCATAACACAGATCCACGTGTACACACCAATGGCAATACTTCTCTTCCATTTCATTTGGAATTACATACATTTTGCAAATCCACCCCAGCCTGTTACTAGCAAGAAACAAACTGCTTCATCTGTAGTTTGGGCTCAGAGAGGTAATTGCGTTTACAGTACCATATATAGAGAAAACAGTGATTCGGTAGTTTTCAATGCAATCTATATTACCAGTCATGTCTGACACTTATTGTAAAGCCAACCAGGAAATTTAATCAGATGACCTTCAACAGAAATTGCATTGAAACCCACTTGTTTAAATATATGTAAATGTTGCATTCTTTGTTCAGTAAACCACCCCTATGTATATTTTGGAGAGGGGTGGCGAGTGCTTTGGGCCAAGTGACACAATGGATCTCAGTTCAAAGGGGACCCCTTGCTGTGGTTTTGATCCCTTGCACTGATTCTGGCAGGTAACTTTCTTTTTTCCCTCCACCATAGTCAATAAAATCAAATCGTCGTAATTGACACTCGTTGCTACTCTCCCCTTGCTCATTGTGAGTTGAACCCTGACCACCGTCTCTTCTCCGTGCGCCAGAGGCTTGCGTAGCTGCCTGGAATGAAGACTGGCGGTGGCGATTCACTTGTCTCGGGTAAGCACCATCTCTGTGAGCCTCATGAGGGCATCTCGCTCGGCAGACGGCCTGAGCATGTTGATCTGCCTGATGGCCTCCTGACAGTAGCGCTGCGCCAGGTAGCTAGTCTGTTCCACACCGTTGCTCTGGGAAAGGACAGGAAAGAACGACAGGAGGGGTGGTCAGGTTCATCTCAATGCCAAGGCGGCATGGTGGATTTTAAAAGCTTGCTGGCCAAATATTACGTGCGTAAACAAAGGATCGCAAGATGGAAGTTTTTGACACTTGATCAAAAACAACCCAATTAAGCTGGAGTAAACTGAAACAAACTTGTCTTTGTCATCGTTTGTTGTTTTTAATCTAAACCTTTTAACACATTTTTTGATGCCAATTAGAATAAAAGAAAAAACATATCAAAAGTAGTTTTCTATTATGTAGTTTGCCATTAATGAGTTAATAGACACTTGATCCAAACTGAGAAAAAAGGGACAATTACTCCATTACAAAATAAACTGTGACAAATGGAAACTCGTAAAATGGTTATTTAATAGACTGGCAGGTTTTTGTTAATCTATTATTTGGTCTTACTTGGAGAACATACTGCCAGGCACGATCTACATCTCCTTTGGAACTGAACCGTCTCATGATCATCGCATGGAGCTCAGGAAACTGAAAAACATTCAGAGAAAAGTCAGTTAAAAATAACCTTGGATCGCCTTGACAAAAACATGCATATGTTTGCATTCTTGTCATTGTATTAAATAGTGTATCTGGACAAAAATGCACTGTGGGGAAGAGAAAGTGACCCTGTCTGTTTAAATTGTCATCTCCTTTTCATCAAGCTACTCTCTTTATTCATTTGCTGTACCATCCTCAATACCAATTCAAAGTTATATTTCTTCCAATTGTGTAGATTTGCGCTATTCTTGTATATGTCCAATTCTATCTTGTTACAATAACAAAATGCATGAAACAACCCCATAAAATAACCCAAACAGTGCATGAAATGACCCCATTTCCCCCATACGGTGCTTAACCAAACAGCATCACATGAAACACCAAGTCAACTCTTACTTGTTGACAAGCGAAGAGGACCGGTCCAGTGGCTAAACCCAACTTGAGGTCTGCAGCTGAGGGCTTCCCCAGATGGCTGGCACATGACGTGAAGTCCAGCATGTCATCTACCAGCTGGAGGGTAGAGGAAGAAAAATTACATTTTTATATACTTAAGTACCCACTCCAAGTCAAAACCAGTTGTCATCTCCTTTACATGCAATTTATCATTATTATGGAAATGGCATGTATTTGTTCCAAATTCTGGTTAAAACATTTTTTTGAGAGAAATGTATTGTCGGTCCCTGTGAGAAAGTGGGTCTACCTCAATAAAGCGATAATAAATGGCTGATATTATTTTACAGATGACAGTAGGCAAGGAATTCTGGCGCTAGCCAGGTCCACCTAAAGATCAGACATTACCTGAAATGCAATACCAACATTCTTCCCATACTGATAGGCTATTTCATGAACTTCAGGGTCAGAGTTCACCAGAATGGATGCCTTGAACATAAGAAGAGACCCAGTCAACAACAACTTTTACAGTTCAGGAAGGGAGCTTTCCTCAAAGTTTGTGCTATTTGGTGCGAATAGAGAACGTACATACTGCTTTGCAGCTGTTTGCAATAAGACTGGCAGTCTTCTTGAAGGTTTTTTCGAGGTAGTGTTTAAATCGCTCATTCTCGTTCTCCTTTGAACCAAGCTGCATGAATTCACCTGGAGGGACACCCGTCAAATTAAGCAACTGTGATTTTTTGAAAAGGAGCAATACCTTTTAGTGAACCAAGTTAAATACCAGTGTGAACAATGTGAGGGCTTTACCTCGTACCAGATCCTCTATGACCTGTGACAGCACTGAAACCACTGTGGTGTTTCCAATACGGGCAAGGGCCATCGAGGCAGCTGAAAGGATGTAATCTCCTGCCAAGATCGCCTGAAAGAGAGGAAAAATAACAAATAAAACTATCATTTTGTTATTCCATGTGCTAATAAAGAAGCATCTGCAGTGTGTCCTACCCATACTCAAAATCACAACAGGAAAGATACAAAAATATGAAAAGGGGCCAGGCACAGTAAACATTTAATTTCCCACACCTTTCTTTCACCCCACACATTATTGATGGTGTTCTTTCCCCTCCGCTTGTCCGAGCCATCTATGACATCGTCATGCACCAGGCTGGCAGTGTGAATCATCTCTGAGATCATTGCTATTGACCGCTGCCCTGGGAGCAGATCTCTATGGACAGAAGGAGGAAAGGGACCAAATTCTGTTAGGTGAGGTAAAAGAACAACCTGGATCAAACTTCACACAATAAAGAAATAAAATTAAGTCACCGCAGGGTGTGGTACATCCTGACTATCAGCAGTGTGTAATTCAAAGTCTGTGTTAGGCTGTGTTCAGTAAATGATGCAGAGGTAAATATTTCTTTGTGATAAGTGCCCCAACAATGACCATGTTAACGGGAACAGTGAAAGTACAAGAAGGATTTCAGTTCTTTTAGGTTGAAGCAGAGGTAGCTGCTGGGGAGAATGAAGTCATGGCTAATGTACTTGGCACTGATGTCCCCAAGAGCCCAACCTGGGGAAGTAGCATGGAAATAAAAATAACTTTATTTATATAGCACTTATCTAAAACAATGTTACAAAGTGCTTTACAAAGAAATAAAACCAGACAAGGCAAAAAAAAAGAGAGAATAAGACCAAATAAGTAAGAGTAAAAATAAAAACAGTATGAATAAATAAAAACTTAATCATTTGTAAAAGCTTTCACCAAAAGAAAAGTTTTAAGATGAGATTTAAAGGAAGCTAGAGACTCGGTTTGACTTAGTTCCATGGGAAGAGAGTTCCATAGTGTGGCGGCTCTAACAGCAAAAGCCCGATCACCCTTTGTGACAAACCTGAGACCTGGGAATAAGATCTGCGGATCTTAATGGTCGAGAGGGTGTATACCAGGTCAATAAATCATAACTGTATGTAGGAGCAAGACTGGTTAAGGCCTTAAAAGTAAGCAATACATTTTTAAAATCAATTTGAAATATAACATGGAGCCAGTGTAGAGAGGTAAAAACAGGAGTAATATTGTCATGCCTCTCTGTCCTAGCAATGAGCCGAGCAGCGTTTCATTCCAACTGCAGACAGTGGAGGGAGCCCTTGCTGATACTTGAATAAAGTGCATTACAATGGATGCATATGTGAGATAGATGGCTGGGCAGCCATATCTTACCCATCTCTGTTGCTGTGGATGTTGAGGGCCCGGGACATGAGAATAACTATCATAGGTCGGAAGGCCTTGCCCTTTCCATCAAAATAGTAGTCACAAAGAGACTTGAGCTCTGCTTTGGACACAAATAACTCCTGTGGAACACAGAAGTGACAGAAACACTTTCTGATCACATTTGGAAGCAGCATTCAAACAAAATGACATTTTCACAGAAATAACTTCAGAAACAAAAAAACTTGTGTGACTGAGAAAACAGCAGGGCATAACTGATGTCTGATGATGAAACTTAAAAGATCATGATAGCGTTAGAAAATATGAATACCTTTTTGATGTCGTCGTATAAGTGTGCTAAGTCTTTCTGAGCTAGTGTAAAGGGGTCTATTGGTTTCACATCGCTGTGTATCCTTTTGCAACAGCAAACCTGTTGTGTGGGATGCAGCAACGTTGATTTGTGCCTAAGAGAAAAACAAAAACAAAACATAACAGGCAGCCCTGACACATGAGGTTATCATAGGCCTGGACGAAACACTGTTGTCTGTGGCCAAGGTGTCTCAACGTACCTGTTAACAAATGACCTAAAAATTGGATTTATGTACACAGGTCGTGATGGAGGTTGTCCCTGAAAGACCAAAATGAAATACCAGTGAGTGAATGACATTGAAGGAAGGTTGCGAAACACTAAGGCGTTAACTTATTTCGCAAAAAGAGACAAACGATGATGTGGAAATTGCTACTGTAGCATGGTTAAACGTTGACCAAACAAGTTCAGACCACAAATGAAAATGCACGATGACATGTTTTGTAGCCAAACCATTAAAGATGTATATTTTTTAAAAAGCGAGCGAGAGAGAGAGAGAAACCTGTCTTTGAGCAACTGTCCTGCAACGTCAAGAATAGATCCTGTCCTTTAACTTACAGGGTGAATGAATGCGTGTGCACAGTAAACCGAATTCCTTCCGCAAAGGCACTTCGTTCATTTTACAAACGGCGAAATCCTTTAAAAAAACAAACCATGGCTTGTCTTTATTAGACAGGAGATGGAATTTGGTTCCTCTAGAAAAGCGGCAGACTGTAGGACAATACAGCCAATTTAAGCGAGTCCGAATTTAATTCAATGAGCTCCACCGACACCCTCAACGGGTGTGACCTTCCCGGGTTTAACAGCATTGCCCCGCCGGCGGACCATTTAGCAGGGGCACACATTACTATTACCTCGTTCTTCACTCCAGCCACGGATACAGTCCTTCTCGGAGACGACAGGCAGAAGGGAGCAGACGTGGCATTAAAATAGCTAACTGTCTCTAATAGATTTGCATTAGTGGAGTTTGCAAGCCAGTTCCAACAACGCCTCCACGGAACCGCCATGTTCCCCGACGCTCATCCCTCCCCCTGTGGACGGGTTGCAAAATTGCACGGAACCGGAAATAGGGAATCCATATGTCGCTGGATGACGTACCATAACAAGGAAGTACACGACGGACGAGACAAAATGATGTGGACACAGGAGTTTTGTCAGGATCGCCGACAGCGTGGATAACGGAGCTTGTCGTTTGGTATTTAGTTTACTGTGTAGTTTTATCTTAAACACTGGTTGAAGTAAGAGGATGACGAGAGGAGGTCAGAGTAGTCAGTCGAGAGTAGGCTGCACCGGCTTGGTGTGCGTGGGTTCTTACACTGAAGTAAAACAAGGCTAATTGACCGAGAACAGGAGCGACAATAGTCCAAACTAGAGAAAACTAGCATGGCAACAAGCAGGTTCGCAGTCAGAGAACTGCACACACAAAGCTGCACGAAAAGTACAGAAATCCACGGGATCAGATTTGTTTCAAAAGTTACAAAAATGTGCTCAGGAACAAAATTAATCACAAGACTGGTCGCAAATTCGTAGCTGAACTTTAAAAAAAAACGGGAAGGCACAACTGAACAGGAACAAGCTTTTTATCTAGAAAGCAATGATCGATTAACTAGTGGTTCTTCTTGTAAGATGTGGACCGATGATATAACAACGTTAATCCGTTTTATGTTATGACAAACATAGTTATGGGGGGGATTTTTTTCTGTAAAAGTTTAATAAGGCGAGGAAAGACTTCCAGCTGTGCTGACTGTGTTGGCCTTTTCTGGCTTAACGGTGGCGAGAGTTTCTGTTTGAAATCTCAGCAGGTTTGATATCTGACGATGTTGGGCATCCGTTGTCTGCTAGCTTGTGCTCTTGTAGCAGGGGCCGACTTGGACAAAGATAGAAATCTGTTGGGTTTTTGTGAAACTGCTGACCAAGACTGCCACAGTCACGATGACACTGTATGGGACAATAAGCGACAAACAAATGCTGCCAGAGCCAGATTGGATGTAAATTCAGCAAACCACACACATCAACTGGGCAGCTTTAGAGTGTCTTGCAAGAAGCTCTTAGGTAAAACCGTTGTGCTGTTACCTCATACCATGTCCATCTTTTATACGCACAAAGGGTTATTTAAGGTTCTGCTGCTCTTTCTTTTCTGCAGAAGCTTTCCCCGTCGACGAGGTTGATGGCAACTTTGTCCGCACTGTGAAGAATTGTATCTTTTCCAAATCCACTCCAACTCCTTTGAAAGGATCACTTACACTCGCAACAGTCTCCAAGGTATTGTTATAATAACAGGCCACTAGTGATATCGTGTAGCTTTTGTGTTCAGCTGTGAAGTGGAATAAAATCTTCCTGTGTTGTTGTGTTGGTAGAATGTCATAGAGGATATCCTGGATTTGGACGTAAATGCAATCCAGTCTGATGACTTCTTGCAGTATGCCAGTGGCAGTAAACTGTTACCAGGATCCATTCCTCTTGCACACAGATATGGAGGTCATCAGGTAAAGATTGGTAAATATTGTCTTAATTTTTTTTTTAACAGCAGTCTTTTTAACAAAATGACATCGTTGAGAATCATTCATGAATATGACTCTCTCTACCTTTCATGTGCAAGTTTGGCTATTGGGCAGGTCAGTTAGGAGATGGCCGAGCACATTTTCTTGGTCAGTACACCAACAGGTAAGTGTATATTTAAATATAGCCTTTCATATTTAAAAACAATCACTTACTAAAACCCTAACTTATATCAATAGGTTATGTAACTTCTAAAATACGTCCTTTCACAGTAAGGGAGAAATTTGGGAACTTCAGCTCAAAGGCTCTGGAAAAACTCCATACTCAAGGTATGTTCTCCATTTTACCCCTTTTCTTTCTCCATAATCCATATTATTTTCCCCTCTGAAATAAAGAGCCTCAAATTTAATGTGGTAGAAATATATTTTTCTTCTAGAGTGACCTGAGATTATATTGCAAGAAGTAATTGCATTTTTTTAAAATTGGGTATAAAGCCTCTATACTGTTCACTTTTGACCTTATTTGTAGACCTTTCCTCTATTTATTGTATTATTGTTAACCTGTTGCACTGTTATTATGTAATCTGTTGCACGGTTGTTTCAAGGCAATTGCATTTTGCCTAGATAAAGTGTTTTATTGATAATTTAGCTTGAGGCAACTAAAATCAACTGAATCAAGCAAAACTCCATTTGAAATATTAAAATAAATGTGGCTCAAATACTTGCTTTCTTCTTTTCTGTTTTATGTATGCACTTGACTACTTTATGCATTATTTTTCATATGCAATTCATGCCAGGTCAGGAGATGGTAGAGCTGTGATCCGGTCCTCAGTCAGGGAATTCCTGGGCAGTGAAGCTATGCATTCTCTGGGCATTCCCACTAGCAGGGCTGCAAGGTGAGAAGGACAATGAGAAACGCATATGGCAAATAGTTCTGACATTTGCAGTGTTTGCAAAAAAAAAACAAAAAAAAACAAGGATTAATTTAAAACAATAGTTAGGATCCAAAATTAGATGGACATAAGTTTAGGACAGCTGGGTTGTTCTGTAAGTAGGACATCAATCTTTCAAATGACAAATCAGCTGAATTTTATGGTTTGCAATGTAATTACTATACATTTTCAATCAAAAGACCAATTATCCAACTTTAACCACCGAAATATTAGAGTTGCAGATTATATGTTTTTTTAAATGCAAGGGCAGGTGAGTTGTGTCATGACTAGAGATAAAATTCTTCAACCAGAGACTCGAGGTCCAAATTCCCATGTTGGCAAGAACTCCTTTGATCTGTTTCTGGAGGGGCTGAAGAAAAAAGGACAAATTTAAATGTAGAAATTAAGAAAGTATCACATAATAGAGACATAGTGAGCCTGCTAAACAGCAAGGAAATTTCCCATGGTCCTGTTGTTGACTATTTTTCAAATTGGTGTCATGAACCGTTGTTAGTACTGCATGTGTCAAAGACTCAAGGATATGTTTTTTGATTTTAGACGTGCTCAACCTCTCCTGTCAGTGCAGTGATTTGATGGCCAGAATATAGAAATGGTGAAATTCTTCAAGTATTTTGGAACTATAGACAATAAACGGACATTTGAGAGTAATACTGGCATGGTGTACAAGAAAAGCGAGCCGCGTCTCTTTTGGCTCCAGAAATTCTCTACAGGACCTTGATTTTTTTAATATATATATATTTGTTTATTTCGAACATTAAAAAAAGAAAAAGAAAATGTATAATAAAAGAAAACAAAAGAGAAAAAAATCAAAACAAGCAAGCGATATCATCATCAAACATTTTTCTCAAATCTCAGCAGTTCGAAAAGGAGTAGGCAGCAATTAAAAACTTTTCTAGTCCTACTCCCTTTTTCTATTTTAATATTTCAACAGTGAACTGTGTGATTTAAATGAAAACTCAATCATCTACCACCAGTGACCATGATGTATTGTAAATCAAACAAAGATCATTCATTCAACACAACAAGAACAAAGCAAGTGCAGAGCAAGCATCAAAACAACTCAAGAGCAACTCAAACAAAATTTCACAGTTCCATCCCATATCTGTTCAAAATATTATTTTTAAAGAGTCTTTTAAATGTGATTATTGATTCACATGTTTTCATTTCCTCACTGCAATTATTCCATATTTGACACTTTGGTTGTGACACAGTGATATTTTGCATTTGTACTTACTGGGTTTTGTTTAAATGTACATGTTCCTCTCGGGTCATAACTGCTTTCCCTCAGCTGGAACAACCCCTGGATACTGTTGGGTACTTTATGATTTAACACTTTGTACATGATTTGAGCAGTTTTAAAGTCCACCAGATCTTTGAATTTTAGTGTTTTTAGTTTGAGAAAGCATTGGTTTGTTGGTTCTCTGTAATTGGCTTTGTTTACTATCCTTATGGCTCTTTATTGAATAATGAAGATTGAATCAGTGTTGGTTTTATGTGTTCCCCCACACTTCCACACAGTAGGTGATGTATGGAAGTATGAGGGAACAGTACAAGGTGTAAAGTGAAGCTTGATGTAGAAGAGCTTTGACTTTGAATAGTATTGCAAGGATTTGGATACTTTAGCCTTGGTATAATTTATATGTGGTTTCCAAACATAATTTATTGTCCACTATTACCCCAAAAAAATTAATTTCAGTCACTCTTTCTATTTCTACATTGTTAATCATGAGTTTCTTGATTGAGTGAATTTTACGGTTAGCAAAGATTATAAATTTTGTTTTACTTAAATTCAATGTTAGTTTGTTAGCATGAAACCACATCTTTAACTTCATCAGTTCCTTTTCCACTATATCCAGGAGTTGATCCAGATGATCCCCACAGCAAAATAAATTTGTGTCATCAGCAAATAAAATGGCTTTCAGAGATTCAGACACTTCACAAATATTGTTTATATACAGAATAAACAGTAATGGTCCCAACACTGAGCCCTGGGGGACCCCACGTGTGACTTTAAGTAGGTGAGACTTGAAGTTTTGTGATTCAACATACTGATATCTGTCTTTAGATAGCTGGTTAAGCAGGAGAGTGCGGTTCCTCTAATTCTATATGATTGTAGTTTTTTCAGTAATAATTAATGGTCTATGGTGTTAAATGCTTTTTTTAGATCCAGAAATACCCCTAGGCTATTGCATATTTTTTGTTTTCTATTGCCATTGTTATTTCATCTACAACTTCTGTAAGTGCAAATGAAGTTATGTTTGCTCTAAAACCATATTGCTGATCATACAGTACATTATGTTTTGTGATGAAGTCATGTATTCTTGAAAAGTATATTTTTTCTAGTATTTTTGAGAACTGATGACAGTGTCTCATCGATCTTTTATTGAGTCTGTGCTCATTTTCTCCTGTATCTGCTGGTGACAATCTGTCATGGTAAAACACAAAAATGTACTCAATAAGGTGGTTAATGTCTGCAGCAAATAACTGGCACTGCACAGGAAACTGCAGAGCTTTACAACAAACAGTTACGTATATGAGAAAGCAGAATCCATCATGTCAGATTGTTCCCATCCTTTACATCATCAGTTTCAGTTTCTGCCATGTGGGAGCCTCCTCAGACCTCCACTGTTTTTGATTTTATTGTGCAAATATACTTTTACTCTTATATTTTATTGTTTATTTTTTATATTCTTTTTATTATGTTTTCTTTACATACATTTTTATATTCATATGTGTCACTTATTTTATATCGTATTTTAAGCTTGTGCAGCACTTTGGTTCAACTGTGGTTGTTTTGAATGTGCTGTATAAATAAACTTGACTTGACTAGCTAAAACCAACAGATACAAACACTCCTTTATACCCTCTGCCATCTCCCTCCGAAACTCTAGGAGAAAAACGTAGTTATTTGCATAATGGTTTAACTGATTGTTTTTTTTTAAATTATTTTATTGTGTAGTTATGTTTTTGGTCTTAATGTTGTATTTATGTGGCCTGTGTTTTATGTGTGCTAAATTTATGCATCCCACTGCTACATAACCGATTGCCCCGCTGGGGAGTGGACAAATAGTTATTGATTGATTGATTGATTGATTGATTGAATCGTTTTGTGAAGACAAGTTTTTGATAGTGTATGGTATCTGTATGATGCAATCAAAACTGGCCTACTGGGTTGCTGGTTCAAATCCCAGGATTGGCTGGGTAACCTTGGTTTGGCCTGGGCCTAAAAGTCGCTTGTATCAGGATGTCGGATGGATGTGGCCATCGTACCATGATAAAAGAGACATTTCACCACAAAATTGTCCTAGGTGTCACCACTTTGTGGCTGACGGTGTGGTGTGCCAAGTCTAAATTGTAAATTTCCTTTTAAAAGGTTTGACATGAAGGTATAACTTTACAATTATATTATTTGAGGAATGTATCATTAGGCAATAAACAGTCTATACCTTCTAGCAAGAAATTGTTTTAACCTAAAAAATTGACAGTAAATTTTGTGACAACAGCAAAAGGACAGATGTGTTTTGGATGGAATTTTTCTCTTGGTATCTGGTGTACTGCTTTCTTCTGACTTACTGATTATTTAATAGACATGACTGTTATTGAACTGATGATGCTTTTTTAATTTTTTTTTTTTTTTTAATGTAGTCTCATTGTAAGTGAGGAGCCAGTATTGAGGGATCAGTTCTACAATGGCAAAGTGAAGAAGGAGAGGGGTATGTACAGTCATACAAAATTATATAAACTTTCAAAGGTAATCAGTTTGTCCTTACTATTTACTGGATTTCTATTTTCATTTTTGATTTTACGTGTTTTTTATTTATTTGACAGCACCATTGCATCTCGCAGTGCATATCTTACAATACTTTCCCATGCCTGTATCCACTGTCTTTTTGCTTTGGAAGTTGAAATTTAAATGTTTTATCCACTAACATGGTTTTATCCCTAGGAGCTGTTGTTCTCCGGTTAGCCAAGTCATGGTTCCGGATCGGATCTTTAGAAATTTTGGCTCAAGCAGGAGAGATAGATCTTCTCAGGTTAGACTCTTCATCAAACCCTTTGATAAAGTCAGTGACTACAGTTTCTGCTGTGATTTTTATATATATATGTAAAAAAATCTAGTGATTCAAGTAATCCTTTAATGGACAGTACAAGCCTGTTTCATGCATGTTGTTTTATATATACACACAGACACACACACAATATATATATAAAATAAATATAACATTTTCCTGTTGCTTTCAGGAAAATGTTGGACTTTGTGATTGCGGAACATTTTCCTTCAGTAAATATGAACGATCCAGATAAATATTTGGTAAGTAATATGTATTTATTTAACCATTCACCTTGTGCCAACCCAAACATTTGTTTGTCCAATACCCTTTCAGTGCAGAGGATAACATATAAAAATAGAAATGCTTTTCCCCCTGGCCTGGCTTTTGGTGAAACATAAAACATTTCAACATCATTGTACCAGTAGGTAATATGGACTCCATCGTATGGTGCCTTGAATACCAGCAATTTTTTTATCAGTACACAGCAAAGTTGCCACGTTGCTTTTAGTATTTCAAGACATTACCCATCAAATTGGGGGCATTGATGTGCCCCAGCTGTCATTAGGTGTCTTTTGTGGTTTAAGTTCATGGCTTGAGCTGAACATGCAGTAGAATCATTGCTCACTGTTGCGTCCTCTGTATTGTCTCAGGTATTTTTTTCCATGGTGGTAAATGAAACAGCACACATGATTGCCCAGTGGATGTCAGTTGGGTTTGCACATGGTGAGTACCTCTCTCAGTGCTTTATTACGCAGCTGGTACCAACCCCTCATATCTAATATCTCATGTGTGCCCTCAAAACAACAGGTGTGTGCAACACAGACAACTTCAGTCTCCTGTCAATCACCATTGATTATGGACCATTTGGCTTCATGGAATCATATGACCCTAGTATGCATAGTTTTTCTCTGCTTTTTATATGTCTATACTTTTTTCATAATTTTTCTTATCTCATTTTTGGTCTTGTACAATAGAACGTCAAACGAGAGTTTTCTGTTTTCCTCTAGATTTTATTCCTAACACATCAGATGATGAGGGAAGATACAGGATAGGAGCTCAGGCCAATGTTGGGCTGTTCAACCTGGAGAAACTGCTCGGAGCCCTTGGCCCTGTGCTGACTGTGAAACAACTGCAGGGGTAAGCATGTCACAGGTTGGCCTACATTTGAGATTGGTACATTATAAGTAATGGCCTACATAAATTCCTCCTTCTTGTCTTTCGCTCAGGGCAAAAACTGTATTGAAAGGGTTTGCCGATCTTTACCAAAAAAGGTAGGCTGCCTGTGACGGGTTTACCCGCCTCTTTGTACATGTTTTCTTTTAATTGTTTTATGCAGCAAAGTGGTATCATGTATTTTTGTCATTTTTTTTCCTAACCTGGTTGGCCTTTTCCAGGTTTCACCAGATATTCAAAGCAAAGCTAGGACTACGTGGTGATGAGGAGGAGGATGAATATCTCATTGCCTACCTTCTTAAGGCAAGTAGTTTGTTGATCTTAGTTTGTATGGTTCTTTCATGGCCTGGCACCTTCATGTTGTTCATCTTAAGGAAGCGGTTCACTCTGGGTGGCTGTTTATGGATGACAAAGTGTTTTGAACCCACCTTTTTTTTAGCATTCTCAAACATACGGATGAGTTTACATATTTCTGTCTGGTCATTTCGATGCACTCCTGCCCAGTGATCATTCCGTGTATATCTCTCTCTCTCTCGCTCTCTTCCTTGTACATGTGGTTGGTTGTGGACACATAGATGATGGAGGACACCCGTTCAGACTTCACCATGACCTTCAGGCAGCTAAGCGAAGCCTCAGTCCAGCAGCTTGACAGCAGGGACTTCACCCAGGTGTTAACACCTAGTCCAAAATGAATATGTCCACTCTGTTTAATTTACCCAAGCATATGCTTCACTAAAGCCAGGTGCCCCTGCAATAGCAAACAACATGCCGAAGCAATATACTTGTTACTAGGCCAACATACTGGGGTTGTAAACATGTGTAAGGAGACCAACTAAGAGTGATAGATATCTTATTTTCTCTGTAGATGTGGGCTCTTAATGACCTGTCATCCCACAACCTCTTCTCTGAGTGGCTCAGCATGTACCTGCTACGGCATGGGAGGTAAGAGAAAAGATGCATTGTCAGGCCTATTTATTCTAAGTTGGTTGCATATATATTTATCCCGATAGATGAAACACAGCCTATCAAAGGAAAATCTGTAAGAAAAACCTTTGGAATATTCCATTACAGCCCGCAATGTAGTTTCTATGTTTTTGTGCACTGAGTTTCCTCCCACAGTCCAAAGACATGTAGGTCGGGTGAATCGGCCATACTAAATTGTCCCTAGGTATGAATGTGCGTGTGTGTGTGTGTGTGTGTTGGCCTGGCAGCCTGTCTAGGGTGTCTCACCGCCCAATGACTGTTGTGATAAGCTCCAGTATCCCCGCGACCCTGACAGTAGGATAAGCAGTTCGGATAATGGCTGGATGGAGTTTAGGAAATTAGTTTTTAGATTTTGATTGTTTTGATGATCTATTTAGGCAGGATGATGACTGCGATGAGGATCGTCAGCACAGGATGAAAAGTAAGCCATTAGATGAATACGGTAATGCTGATTGTCAAAATAAGTTATGATGTATTTTGGTATTAGAAATACAATATAGTAACTTCCCTAATGAGTTGGGCCATTAGCCTGAAGAACAATAACAAGGGAGAGGATGTTCTTTATCATTAGTGGTTGTTTTGTATTAATGTTTCTCTGTGGGAAAAAGAAAACAACACATTTTTTCAACAGCACCAAATCTCTGAAACACTTTTCACAGGTGTTAATCCTCGGTACGTGGTGAGGAACTGGATGGCAGAGTCAGCCATAAGAAAAGCTGAGGTCAACGATTTTTCTGAGGTATGGATTTCAAGAGAAGTACAAGAGCCAAGTCCAAGATATCTCCAAGATCCAAACAATCCACATTTCCAGAAGCAATGGTTTTCTATCTGTCTTTCAATGGGATGATCACAGGTATTGTCAGGGATATGTAACTGTAGGCTTATGGAACAGTTATGTATTATATACATGGCTGGTGCTAAGTGTTTTATTGACACATTTGGCTGACTCACTCAACAGAGGGCTGTGCTATCTGCTGATTGTCTGATGTATTTATAGGTTATAGTAGGGTTAAGGTGAAGATTACGTTGGTGATAAAACTTATAGTATTGTCTGTGTTTAAAAATGCATCAGTTGGGTATTTTGGCTTCATAGTCTGTGTCCATTTTTCTCCCACTAGGTGGAGCTACTATACCATGTTTTGACATCTCCCTATATTACACAAGAGACCGCAGAGGAGGCGGGCTATGCAGCAAGACCCCCATTGTGGGCTCAGAGGTTGAAGGTCAGCTGTTCTTCGTGATTGACAGCTCCCCGAGAGGGACATTTTAAACTGAGGACGATCAATGGCAGAGTTGTCCTTGCTTATCAGAGACTGCAGTGCGGTGCACGTATTTGGTCCAATATGTCAAGGTCATGGCCACTTCTGCTTCAGTTTATCCTCTGTTTATCAATGAAAGACTGTCGGCAACATTTAGAAAGACCAAACTATTTTCTCATTGTACAATGCACATTAAGGGGCCTGCTCAATCTTCTAAGCTGCCTATGTGTTTGATTTCAAAATTGATGTAAAAATATAAACCAAGTTGTTTTCTTCTACAGAATTAAGTACGTTGTGGCTGAATTAGTAATAGCGATGTTTTTTTGTGGCTCCAGATAGATGGAAGAAATTTTACCACTTCGAGGACACGCCATCAACGCTTATGTCCTAATTTTAACAGATAAGGATAACTTCCCTCAGATGTGCATTCACACATCAAGGAGCACCACATTTCCTAAAGGTGTTTTGTCCCACCTTTTGTGGGGACCTATGCTAAATGCTTTCCACAAGCCTTAGGATGGTAAAGGGGGCTACCATTGATTGGTTGTGAAATGGGATCCAGAGGGGGTTGTGGCTTTAGATTTGTGTCACATACCATGTGTTTGAAACAACCAATGGCAGCACATTCTCCATGGTGACAGGAGGAAATGGACCCAGTAATTTAATCCAATAAGAATTGATGTGCAGATGTTTTTTACACCTCAAAACATTTTAGGAGGACAAAGAGAATTTATTCTATGTAACAGTGTATCTGTGGTTTTAAAATTAGCGTATATGGCATAATCCAAGGAGCACATGGGCATATTTTTACAATATTTACAGCCCCCCATGCAAAACATCGATATATGTACAGTCATTTAGGGATGTCTCCAGTGTTTACAGTAGTACAGTATCCCATTTTGGTTGAAATCTACAGTTTGTCATCTTCGATTTCCAAAAAAAAAAAAATTAAAATTCCCTTTGTTACAACAGACATTATATCATATTTTGTCATAAAAAAAGCTAAACATATAATATAGCTGGCTGCAAATATTTCCGGAAAACATATTTAACAACTAATTTCCAGTTTGATCCCTGCATACACACAATTTGACACAACTAGGGTTAGGTAACACTAAGTAAAATATGACTCTTTGCTCTCCTTAGGCATTTTCCTTTTGAAATGTTTACCATCTTGTTTGATTCTCTCTGTATTTTGACCCTTGGCTGTCTCTACAATATCAAATACTAAGGCGAATAGGAGGTTACAATCTGCCTGTATCCATCTTTGCTATCATCAGGCTGAGATGCAGCGTATTGCTACATATGTATAGATGGGATGTCTTTTTTTTTCTATAAATTTATTTCTGATTTTCCCCTTTTTCTCTCAATTTATTGGCCAATTGATCCCTATTCTCTCTTCAAACACCCACCCTCGTACTGCATGCATTCGCCAACTGCATCTCTCCGGCCGGCAGTCTCGAAGGAGATGCCTCGCCACTTTCGTGACAAAGCGAATCCAGGCCAAACCACTGCTTTTTCCGACACACACACAGAGACGCATTCATGTGACGAACACAAGCCGACTCCGCCCCCCTCCCGAAGACAGCGTTGCCAATTATTGCTGCTTCATCGAATCTGGCCATAGTCGGATCTGACGAGACCGGGGCGCGGGTCCCCAGTGGGCAACTGCATCGACACAAACCCGATGCTTAGACCGCTACACCACCGCAGACCCTTAGATGGGATGTCTTTCTTGAATTAAATATGAACAAATTCTGGGGTTCGTTATTCCAAAGGCATGTGCGTGCGGCGTCCATAATACTCTAATCCTCTACTCGGGCTACTGATCACTACGTTTTTTCTGCATGGCTTTCATCAATTCTAACATGAAGTCCCCTCCTCCTTCACCTCCACTCCCTCTGCCTGCAGCGTTTTGGATTGGTGTAGTCCTCTTAGGTGGAGCCGGGGCTGTCTTCCTCTCTAAGTGCGAAGGCTGCACTGGTGCCTGCGGGGCTCTGACGAGGGGAGGCGGAGGAGGTGGTGGCGGAGGAGGTGCTCCTGTGCCCCCAACAAAGATCCCTTGGGGCGGAGGGAAGAAGCCGGGGTCCGGTGGCGGAGGAGGTAAAGATGAGTCAAAACCAGCTGCCGAGGTCATCGGGGGCGGTGGAGGGGGCAGTGAACTAAAACCAGGACCTGGGGGAGGAGGGGGGAGGAAATCCGGCGGGGCCTCTGCCATGTCATCGATGGGTGCTGGAGGCGGAGGAGGTGGGAAGCTATCCGCGACCGCCAGTGGTGGAGGGAAGGTTGTCGGCAGGTGTCGCGGGGGAGTGACAGGGCGAAGCGAGTTGCCTTTAGCCGCTAGGGCCAGAGGTGGAGGAGGCAGAAAGTGGTCGGAAGGAGGTTGGGGGAAGGTGTGGGTTTGTGGCATGGGGGGTGGGGGTGGTGGGGGTGGCAGAGAAGAGTCGCTGCCAAAGTCCTGAGAGAACAAAGTATACAAAACCATAAGGTTACTCACAACACACGCTCAGCTCATTTTGAGGTTAGTGTTGCCAGTTCTACAATATACATGATTTGTAAATCAATAACTTGAGTTTTTCATCATCTCCAGAGCTGTAGTAAACTGTAATTTATCACTGATACTGTAAGACAGCTCTATATTTCTCTACCTGAGATACAGCTCCTGGTTGGGGCTTTGTAGCATGTCCGTTTGCCTGGCTGGGTGCTTTTGCTTGCAGGGCAAGAAGGGAGAGAGAAATAAAGAAAAAAAGAGAACATGTTGAAAACTAGTTTGCTCCATATAAGTCATTGTGGTGTGTCCTACACTGCAACAGGTTGGCAGTCATCACATCATCGGTGAAACACTGTAAGGGGAGATGGTGAGTCATGCTACCTTTGATGGTGGGTGAAGGTGTTGATGGACTGGAGCTTGAGGGAGTGCTGCGGTTCGTCCACGCAGAGTTGACAGCCGCCTTCTTCATGGCTGTTTTGTAGTTTGTATACATGGCCACACCATACTGAGAAAAATTCAAGAAAGGGGTAAAGCACATGCTATGTCCTCTTGTTCAGCAAAGAGCGTTTGTTTCTCTTGTTTAATAGATTTAAAGATGGTCACCTTGGCTATCCGTATCCCAGTCACCCAGAGGGTCATGGTCCAGGCATCGTCACAGCACAGGTACTTGATATACTGGGACTCTTTCTGGATCTGTGGATGCTAAAGATACAAAGTCACACATTGTAAAATGACGAGATCAGTGACACCAAATGGGCCATTTGAAGATCAGCTATATTAAGTCATTCTGGGACTAGATGCAAATCACATTGAATGTGTCAAATTGATCAATGATGTAACCCCCCCCCCCCCCAGGGCTGTTATTAAAACAATCCATCTGATAGCGTATTTGTTCATTCATTCAGAGAATAAATGTCTTGACTTTGCCTGAGAGCCACAAATAACCGATCAGTACAATTCATGTATTGTAGTAGTGTTTGTGAGGCTGGTAGACATACCACATGGGGGCAGAATAGGTATGGTGTTAAAGGGGAAGGCCACTTAAATTAATTAAAAGATTTCATGTGCGGTATTCCTGTGGTTTAGGGGCGGTCCAAGCAATGTTTGTAAATATAAAAACTAAATTTTTGTCTCAACGTGGAACAAGAGACTTAAACTTGTGATTTGTACATATACAGTCACCTGCATTTCAGTGTATTTGTGGAGCAGCAAAATGTTTGAGATATCATCCCTGAATGGATTTCATTTTATCCCATTTGAATGAGAAACTGATCCCTTTTCTCCTGGAACTCCTAAGAGGTGCTGGTACAACCAGTGGTTTTCAAAGTGGGGGCCGCGGTGGACCTTAGCAAATTGGAGGGAAGATGGGGGAAAATGCTAAAAAAAATTTTTTCGAAAAATAAATTGAATTATGTATATTATGATCAAATATATTTTATAACAAAAACAGAAATATTCAATATAATGTAAGGATTAAAATTTGAAGTATAAATGTCATTATTATTGCATTAACAAAAGTAAGGAAATATATTCAGAGGGAGTTTTTTTTTTCCTTCTTTTTAACATTTGCCGTAGTATTGTCAATGGGTTTTTAAAGACATCTTGCAAAAAGGGGGGCCCCAGCCAGAAGCTAATGCTATTTGGGAGGCCTTGGCATGGAAAAGTTTGGACCCCTGACCTAAACTATTCTTTTCCAGTGCCATAATGCTCACTAATATGGACTGAAGAAATACAAATAAGGGTTCTGTATCTATGAAATGAGAGGCATTCCCCTTCAAATTTTACATTTGCAAAGAAATCGAGTGTTCTGGTTTGGTGATATCAGTTGTGAAAAATGGTCATGGCATGTGAGATGACCTCAGGCTGTTTCACTAAATGGGATGGTGGTGAAGTTGTTTTGCTCTCGTAGATCAAACAGTTTTTTTTTTGGAAATTGACGAATATATTCCCAACATGAGGATAAACACAACCAAACTTAAAGACACAGGACGCTTAATGCAAACAAAGAAGCGGTTTAAAAATCTGGGCTCCCAGCAGGGGTAGGTATGAAAGAGTTTGCGAAACCCGTCCAGGCATCCAAAATGTCTGCTGTGGCAGCAGTAGGTCATCTTTCCTCGCCCTTGGCCAGGAGGCACCTTACACCCTCGTTCCTTCACTTCTAGCCTTCAGGGCCTTGTCTTTCAGAGCGAGCTAATTCAGTTTCCTTGCCTCGAAGCCCTTTTGGCTTTGATCCTCAACATCTAGTTCTAGACTCACGGTATCTGCTGATTCTAGTGTTTCCCGGGACACACAAAAAGAAAAGACAAAGAATAGCTTCAGATCCTTCAAAGAGTAACCCCTAACTCATCCCATTTCCTTTTTTTTTTCCATATTAGTCAGCATCTCTGTCTTAAGAGGAAGCGGCAGGGATCCTGAGGAAGTAATGAAAATGAAAAAGCCACATTCTATCAACCTCAATGCTGTCTGTCCATTTTTAGAGTGGCAGTAAAGATGTGTGATAAGTTTTATGTTAAAAAAGAAAACTCAACAGTTAAAAAGTCGCTGAATGCACATTGTTATTGTCAACCGTCACCCATCGATTTGGATAAAATAGTCAGGTTTCACTTCTTCAAATCAGGCATCTGTTTACTGCAGTTCACTTTTCCAGTGGAGCAAGCAGCCGTGTAAGTTACAAATAATAACCAGCTGTGTATTTACCACACTTCTGTGCTACATATTGATCCCACATCGGTCTGGGCAGCTATAAAGTTGACATTTAGCTCTAATAAGCAACAGATAACACAACCGTTATGTTTATACTGCACTTGAGAAGTTTAAAGCTTTTTAAACTTTTTCTTATTTTATTTTATTTTATTTTTTGCAGCTAATTAGACTTTAGGAAATCAGAAACATTGGTATAAGGAACTTACCTTCAAAACAAAGCAGAAGTCTGTTGGGGCCTTGTATTTACTCTTCAGGTCTTTGCCGTAGTACACATTCACGTTGTCAAACTGGATAAAACATACCAGATCACGTGATGTCTGTGGAGAAAAATGGGATGTTCACATTACAAGTAGTTCTTCAACATGATCGAACAAGCTGAACCCAGATGATTCAGATTTTATTTAATTTAGAAGCTAATGATGTTAAAGGTCCCTTGTCTGTAAGCAAACTGACACCATCAGGCCTGATTACATACAGTCCGGGATCTTTTTTTTTCTTCTTCTTTTTTTTCTTTTTTGAAACTGTAACTACAAAGTTTTGAGTGTTTAGGCTTACTGCTTTATCAGCTCTCCTTTGGTTTAAGCCCCGCTGAGTCTAACTTGGCCCTTTGCCTCCTTTTAAGCTCCCGTATCTTAATGCATATCTTTAATCTCCTGCCACATCCTTCTTTAAGACATATAGTTCATAAAAATATATGCTGTTGTAAGATGTTAAAGAATGTGTTGTTTTTAACATTATAATCCTCATCAGTATGATAATTGGCTAAATATATTTTTTCTGCACCCCACCTCTATTCTGTTTTAGTCTCTTCCTCGTATTCTCTCACTAGGTGTTGCTCATGCGGTTTCATTCGATGTAGGATTAAACAGAAACACTGTCGACAGAGATGTAAGTAAAACGTGCTCCGTCACCTTTAACCTGCTCAAACAAATCAATCTTTTGGAAAAAAAAGTTTTAAAGTGTTTCCGATGTGTCAGATTGCTTTGCCGATATGACGGTTAGCTAAAAACGGGGTTAGCCCTATGTTCCCTCAGCCCTCTGGGTTAGCTATCACTTAAGGTTAGCTTAAGGTCAGCGTTAGGTTAAGGTTAGGTTGAGGTTAAGTCAGGTTAAATTAGCTTAGGTTCAGTTTAGGTAGGTTAAATGAAATCGGGTTGGGGGAACGTAGGGTTGAGGGAACAGATGCTCACCTAAAATATGATTCAGATGAGCTAACTAGCTCTGTTGAAGCGGTGCAAAAGGATCCGGTTTATATTGTCAATGTTAAGCATCTAATAGGGCGATTATGTTAATGATATGTAATATTAGCTACTCAATTGAAAACATATGGTCAGTGTATACCTCTTCCCAATTACAAACTCAAGAGAGGATGCTGTATTTTTATGTTCATGGCAAAGTCACACAGTTGTGCTTCACATCCATGACGTTGTATCTTTGTTAACTTTCACCATCTCTGTTTATATAAAAGGGCAGCTTTTGTACACATAGCCCGGCTGTATGTGTACTGGACTGCGGGGCACAGTCTGTGTTGACACTGCGGTAGGCTTCGCTTTGGGGCCTTTTTATTCGTTGGATGTGTTTTTTATGCCTAGGCTTTGCTGCGGACTTGCTAACCTTGCTCTTCCCTTTGGGTACATAATAAATTCCAGAGGCCCTCAGCAGGAAGAGCCGCTGTTTCCAGGACTTCTTGCCATCTTCTTTTAGGTAGAGCACCCCCTCCAGGTCTGGAACGATGATGGAGGTCCCACTGAAGTTCTCCTGTGTAGGGATTCGGGGGGGGGGTGTAAGGGGTCATCAAGAGTTCCCACTGGAAAACTTGACATTTATGAAACTCTTACTTTTGTGCTGAATCTTTGCACTGTTTATGTGCGTGTTTGTTTGTGCCAGCGAGAGTATTTACCTCTACTAGTAACTCTTTGTCTCTCTCCTTAATGTCTTTGAGAGTTTTCTTATCCTTTTTCCACAGGTAGAAGTTCTGCATTGAAACAAGACATCTTCACTCAACACAAAGCCCACCTCCATGAGTGTGTCCTAATGTGAGTGAACTAACTTTGACTTGGCAACCTATCATAGACTTTGCTTTGTCTGTGACGAGAAACAGCTCTGACGAGGTTCTGCTTTGATAGCATTTATCAAAAGACGAAATGGAAAATTGATAGGAACATATAAGGTAGCGCACTGCTTTTTACTGGGAGACACGGAAGGCATGATGGAATGCTTTAAAAATAAGGCTGTTACAGTTTTCTTTACACTCCAAGCCATTTATCTGCTCCTGCCAAGAGACAGAATCCATTAGATGCTCTGATATTATGGAAGGGTTTGTTATATCAGCAAACATGCCAAGATCTTCTTGTCTTCTGCCTAAGGCTATTGGGTTTAATATGTTACAGCAAAGACATAAATGGAGGAGGTCATCCTTTGCTCAGGAAAGACATCCCATAGTTCAGACAACAGTGAAAATAGCCAGATGGCACTTGGCTGTCATAAATAGGAGATAGATTTGCATTAATACACAGAGGCCCAGAGATGGGTTTTCTTGTGTTGATGTTTTTGGGATATCGCATGCATGTCACTTCAGTGTACCTTCTGACGGCCAAAGCTCTCACAGGAGCTGGGTTTACCTGAGGGTTTTTGAAAACCTGGTATTTGTCTTCCCTCTCTTGGAAGAGGAGTTTGTTTTCACTGTCCCTCATCCATGCTGAGAGTGGCTCCACGAGGTTTTCATGGTCCTCAAACCCCCTTTCTGCCAAGAAGAGAGCAAACACAGCCAATCTATTATTCTATATGGGCCATAAAAATAACCCCACAGCACACTCAAATAATAAGACTGACTCCATCTTGAGACAAATCTAAACGTGTTTCCAGTTTACTTTTGCAACATAACAATAGGTTGTAATGTGTTTTTCTTTACATGTTGAATCCACAGCAAATAACCATTTTAAAGATAATAAATAATGCTATAATATCATAGTATAGTCCTAATTTCGCAGTCCTGCTATCCTATTTAACAGATGGGGAAGTGGATTCCTTGTTTCAACCATCTCTCTGCTCATATAGTTTTGGTCGATTCAAGGCATCTCAAAACAAACGCTTTACCATATGTAGGGTACACTGTTTGTCAAGGGATCTTTGTTAATTCCAGCCAAGCATGGTCCAAAATAGATTGCACAGCCATACAGCTCTCTGTTTTAAGTGCAGCTAACTTAGAAAGTGCTCCATAAAGTACAGCCACACATTTGCTGGAATGGCATTTTAAATAGCCTTAAAACTCAAAAAGCACATTAAGGGCACTTTCCACCTCTTCCAACACTGGCCACCCATGTGCTCGGTGCTGTAGATCTCCCCTGCACACTCGGCGTATGACTAGTTTAGCCATGATTCCCAATTACAGGTTACGAGTGGAGTCAGAGGTAGGTATTAAATAAATCACTCCCAGCGTTCCAGCCTGTAGTTTGACTATCACAGCCATTACATGGATAGTGTGATTTTGCTCTCGCAGCGAGTTATTGGAAGTAAATCCCTTTGAACTGCAGGGACTGCGTGGTGCGGCTCAGTGCTGTACATGGTGGGCACATGGCTGTCCTACAGACATGCATGCACTTTTAAGCACTGCAAAGAGTTTGTTTGAAGACAGCCTTGCAGTTGATTACTTGGCATGGCAGGGTAGTGCGCTTTCACTGGGCTTAAGTCCCACCAATTTTTGGTTCATAAACATTAAAGGTCTCGTCCATATGTAGGGAAATTTCACCATATTAACCAATCATAGTTTGGTCATAACATAAAACAGACTAACAGTTTACCGGTGTGCAAAAGAGAATTATGCTCAGTTTATAATGAATAAGTTATGCACGGCCTCCACGGACAGGCTGTCACATTACTCTTAGCTAGTCAGGACTGTGACACATGAGCCTTACTGCTATGCCGGTGACTCAAATGGCCCACATGGGTGAGTCAAAGAGATCATGGATGACATTCTACCAGTAGCAAAACATGTGTCAAATAGTGCTCCCCACATGCACACATAGTCTTTCATTTGGTTAAAAATAGGTGGATGAGAATAGAGGTAACGTTGACTGAAAAGGAACAAACCGTTTCCTATCTTGTTTTACACTGACAGCTCAGGTGGTAGATTCTTATCAATAATTAACAAGAAGTAGTGCTGGGTATTATGGAAAATATCATCATGATAATGAAACGATAATATATGTCTCAGTATCTCCCCTTATATGCAAAATACCACATTTAAGAATCCGACTGAAGGGGCGTCTGGGTAGCATAGCAGTCTATTCTGTTGCCTACCAACATGGGGATCGTCAGTTTGAATCCCCGTGTTACCTCCGGCTTGGTCGGGCGTCCCTACAGACACAATTGGCCGTGTCTGCGATTGGGAAGCTGAATGTGGGTATGTGTCCTGGTCGCTGCACTAGTGCCTCCTCTGGTTGGTCGGGGCGCCTGTTTGGGAGTGGGGAGGGAGACTAGGGGGAATAGCATGATCCTCCCACGTGCTACGTCCCCCTGGCGAAACTCCTCACTGTCAGGTGAGAAGAAGCAGCTGGTGACTCCACATTTATCAGAAGAGGCATGTGGTAGTCTGCAGCCCTCCCCGGATCGGCAGAGGGGGTGGAGCAGAGACCGGGACGGCTCAGAGAGTAGGGTGATTGCTCAGGTGCAGTTGGGGAGAAAAAGGGCGGGGGGGGGGGTCCAACTGAAGTTCACCACATTGAATGAACTCTATGATAATGCAAAGGCTCAATATTCTGCAAAAAATTTAGATTTAATATAATACTCCCTAAACTCAGACCTCATTTTTTGAGAAATTTTCCATAATGGATTCTTGCTATAATTAATTTATTGAGAGACACCAAACTATAAAGAATTATTCCCTAGCCTTGACAAGAAGCCTGTATGTTTTATCGTATTGAGGGTCGACTCAAACACCACCACTATGTTTTTATTCTACTGGGAACAGAAATGTTTAGAAGCAATTTCTCCTCTGTGGCACTATAAAATCTTGTGCAGCGACTGCAAATAGTTTAGTGCCTATTCCACAAGACAACTGCTGTCAACCATACATATTAAAATATGACTTACTAATACAGAAAAAGAAGCTTGCAATTTTTTTCTTTTTTCTTTGGATTAACATTGTTGTCAAATCCATCCCTAATTTCTAAATGAAGCAAGTGAGTTATGGCCCCTGGGTGCAAGGAAATAACAATCGCTGCATGGAAAACGAGGCGGGTTTTAAAAATGAGGAACTTTCGCCTTACTGAGAAACAATGCTAAATTAGAGTGGGTTTATAAAACGGTCCAATAGATAGTAATGTATGGCCAGATTGACTGATTGCTGGTGAAGGCCACCAGTTGGAGTAAATACAGCATGGGCAGCCCAGACGGAGGATTGAGATCATAAAGCTCTGTAGTTCTTCATGACAGGGAAGATGACTGACAGTGTCCCAAAGGCATTTAGCAGATTAGACCCACCTGTCTACACTGTGTGTGTGTGTGGGGGGGGTGAATGAGAGAGAGCGAGAACGAGTGTGTGGGGGACAGAGAGAGAGAGAGATGGAGGTAGAGGGGAGTTGGATCAATGCTTCATTGTGAGTCTGCTGAGGTGTGACTGCCATCGTGCCAATAAAAACATAGTCCATCATCTCAGAATGAAATATCCTGCCCTCCACACAGGCCCACCGTGTAGATACAGTATGTGTGTCCTGTGCAGTGGTGTGTGTGTTTATGAAAGTGTATACTTGTTTAATTTTGTTTTTGACAAATGAAGATGCAAAACACAGTCACCTCTACCACTGTCAAAGAAGACAGACATACATACAGACTTACAATGATATATTACGTAAAAAAAGAAAGAAGAGAAAAACACTGTCAAGATGGCAAAACCTTCCATATCCTGAGTGTGTGTGTGTGTGTGTGTGTGCGTCGATCGACGGAGCCAAGTGAACTTGAGCTGAATGGCAATAACACTGGCCACGATGGAGCACTGCTAAAGCGTTTTTCGATCAAACTCTTGTGGTCAGCGGCGTCCTTAGTGTTTATACTGCCTTTGCTCACCGAGTTGAAGATCGGAGTTGGTCTCGCACAAGCACCAGGTGACGTTGCAGTCGCAGTGGGTCTTCTCAAACAGGTTATCCAGGACATCTCTAACAGTCTGCCGCTCATCGACCATCAGGGTCTTGGAGCTGCCGTCGTTCATCAGCACCTTCACCACTAGCTGCCGATAGAAACGTTACTTTCAGACCCAGAGAAATGAACTGGTAAAAATGCACAAATACACAGGTACAAAAAAAAAAAAGAAGCAAACTTGTGCAGATGAAATTCAGGAAACATTAGGTTTCTTTAAAAAAAAAAAACCCGCTGAGTGACAGATGAACCAAGAAGATATCGTTAATAGCTTGTGCGGTTGTAATAGAAGTCATTTCTTATGCCGAAAGGGCGCCAATATCTCTGTTTTGTAGTTATATCAGCAGTCAGGTTTTTCTTCGCAGTATGTGTGACTGATTGACGGCAAAGCCAGTAGTATGCTGTGGACAGTAGCAGGTGTCTTTGGGAATGTCGCATCGGGGCCATAAAATACAGGGTGTGCTGATGTGTCACCGTTTCTCAGCATTAATCCCACTAAAGCAGTTGGAGCACGAGTGCCTCGTCTATTGCGCTCTATTGGACTTCTATTTTCCATTTTGTTCCAGTCCTCTGGTTTGTAGTCACATTGTAGTTTTTTAGTGATTCATTCGCCCCGAGATAAATTTTGCCCCGGAGCGAAGTAACACTTCCCTCACGGGCTCATATGGCTTTGCACTTCCTCTCATCTGGAACCATATCCAGCTTTTGGGGACCCGAGGAGCCTCATAGAGCTAAGGTCATCTAGTCACTTGCAGTTGTGTCATACAAATGTGCTTTTCGGAGATGGTATCTGAATGGATTTGGTGCGTTAGATCAAGTGTTACAGCGTCTGGGCCTTCTTAGGAAAACAGTAGGTGTTTGGCATATGTTTAAATAGAATGTTTCACAGGAAGTCTGCACTGTGTTCTTCCTCCTCCCTCCTCGACTTGGTATTTTGAAAAGAGAGGATCTATGTCTGAAATGTGCTTTTGAACCTGTGCTTTTTATAATCTACGGTTTTATCTCCTGACCACAGAAGGTTTTGCCATAGCAAATGACACCATGCCCCTCTGCACCTGCAGCAGATGTTCCTGTGAAACCAGTCATAGTTCCATGCTTCCTTAGCGCTCAGCTACATGTTGGCTTTTGCCCCGTTCTTATTAGAGAGTTCTTTACAACGTTTCAATGGCTGCTGATTCACCACAAGGTGGGCTTCAGCACAGGCAATGAATTCAATGCCCGGGCAGTTTTCATGATTTGCTGATTTATTCCATGAAAGTCAAACACCGCTGCCTCTTTGACTGAGAGATGTCTGGCTGTAGACCTCAGCTGTCAGCCAAATCCTGCTGCCCTGCCGTGCTCCACTATACTTTGCTTTGGCAGAAAAAAAGTGTCCCTCCCAGATGCATGCTGGGTTTAACGCATCTACCCATATAGACAATCTGCAGTGCTTTATAGTGCCAACAATGAGATGGTTAAATGTTTATATATATATATATATATATATATATATATATATATATATACACTACCGTTCAAAAGTTTGGGATCACCCAAACAATTTTGTGTTTTCCATGAAAAGTCACACTTATTCACCACCATATGTTGTGAAATGAATAGAAAATAGAGTCAAGACATTGACAAGGTTAGAAATAATGATTTGTATTTGAAATAAGATTTTTTTTACATCAAACTTTGCTTTCGTCAAAGAATCCTCCATTTGCAGCAATTACAGCATTGCAGACCTTTGGCATTCTAGCTGTTAATTTGTTGAGGTAATGTGGAGAAATTGCACCCCACGCTTCCAGAAGCAGCTCCCACAAGTTGGATTGGTTGGATGGGCACTTCTTTGAGCAGATTGAGTTTCTGGAGCATCACATTTGTGGGGTCAATTAAACGCTCAAAATGGCCAGAAAAAGAGAACTTTCATCTGAAACTCGACAGTCTATTCTTGTTCTTAGAAATGAAGGCTATTCCATGTGAGAAATTGCTAAGAAATTGAAGATTTCCTACACCAGTGTGTACTACTCCCTTCAGAGGACAGCACAAACAGGCTCTAACCAGAGTAGAAAAAGAAGTGGGAGGCCGCGTTGCACAACTGAGCAAGAAGATAAGTACATTAGAGTCTCTAGTTTGAGAAACAGACGCCTCACAGGTCCCCAACTGGCATCTTCATTAAATAGTACCTGTTAGAGCCTGTTTGTGCTGTCCTCTGAAGGGAGTAGTACACACCGGTGTAGGAAATCTTCAATTTCTTAGCAATTTCTCGCATGGAATAGCCTTCATTTCTAAGAACAAGAATAGACTGTCGAGTTTCAGATGAAAGTTCTCTTTTTCTGGCCATTTTGAGCGTTTAATTGACTCCACAAATGTGATGCTCCAGAAACTCAATCTGCTCAAAGAAGTGCCCATCCAACCAATCCAACTTGTGGGAGCTGCTTCTGGAAGCGTGGGGTGCAATTTCTCCACATTACCTCAACAAATTAACAGCTAGAATGCCAAAGGTCTGCAATGCTGTAATTGCTGCAAATGGAGGATTCTTTGACGAAATCAAAGTTTGATGTAAAAAAAATCTTATTTCAAATACAAATCATTATTTCTAACCTTGTCAATGTCTTGACTCTATTTTCTATTCATTTCACAACATATGGTGGTGAATAAGTGTGACTTTTCATGGAAAACACGCAATTGTTTGGGTGATCCCAAACTTTTGAACGGTAGTGTATATATATATATATATATATATATATATATATATATATAAAATCTAGTGAGCCAAGTAAATTCTTTATGAGACAGTACAAGCCTGTTTCATGCCATAAGCAATCATCAGCTGTCAATAAAGCTACTAGTAGCTACTTGTAGTAGCAGCAGTAGTAGTAAAAGTACTAGTAGCTTTATTGACAGCTGGTGATTGCTTATGGCATGAAACAGGCTTGTACTGTCTCAAAGAATTTACTTGACTCACTCGATTATTTTGCTCCTTATTTGTTGAGCACTTTCCCTACCATTGAGTGTTTCTTTTAACAAAGTTTTATATATATATATATATAGTTTAACGTGCATGGATAAGTAGACACGTTGGTCCTTGACTAATGGGTCGGACCCTTTAGTCGATTGGTTAATGTTGTCGCTTGCAGAGCGGGAGACACGGGTTCGCATCTCGGCCGCGGCAGTTCCTGTGGTTGCCCCCCGAATTCGCTACAATATATATAGTGTTTTGTTTTTTTCCCGAAACCGTCAGCGGTGTTGTTGTAAGTGCTCAACTAATGAGGAGTACGAATATCAATACAGATACAGGAAAAAAAAAAGTTTTTTTCCCTGTGTTTGTATTGATATATATATATATATATATATATATATATATATATATGTTCAAAAAGTAAGCGAAGAACTGTTATGATTTCCATTTGCCAATTTTATTTGCTTTTTTTATGTGTTTTCATGTGCACAAAAGACCAAAAATCCTTTAGTTTTTGTTTAGAAAGTTATGAAACCTGTGAGCCACAGCGTAATGTAGAACAGTTTTGTGATTTGCTTTCACGGTCACAAATCATGGGCACTCCATCACATCCATTATGGCAGTGGTTGGGCACGCTAATGAAAAAAAAAAAAGCTCGATCTGCTGTAAAATGACTGTGGATATTGGCTGGGTATCTCTGCTCTCAAGACCACATGTGTCGGTGGTTTGTGCCCCGCTTTGAAGATGAGAAAGTGTCCGCGATTCACCTGAAGAGGAAACCGTGCTATCCTGCAGTAAGCCGACCAGATAAAAGGAGCCATCTATTATTGTGATTAATGGGTTTTTAAGAATTGTAGGAAGAGGTCTACTACGTTTCCAGATTGCTGCTTTCACAATAACTCTGAGCCTGCACAATTGCACAATGTCTGATGTGTTTATTACTTCTAGTGAGTCATCAAGGCATAGCTATTTGCCTGGCTTACCTTTTTAACTTTGGCTTCCTTCAGCTTCTCAAGCGCAAGCTTGATTTTATCTGCCTTGACCTGCGCCTCGATTTCCTCCTGGACAAAAACAATCAAACCACATATAATGACACCTTGAAATTAAATTGAAAGGTACATTATTTGTGTCATTACTTATCTGCAAAAACCTAATGATGATGCATACTTTTGCCACGGTGCACCTGGTGTTTTGGTCTCAGAGAGATGAGGTCACATGGACTGCTAAAGCAATAAAGCTCCCCTCTGGCTTTTCCCACCATCGCCACATCTCTGCTCCCTGCTTCCCAGCTAGACCTCTTCGGTATTGATCCTGCAACTGTTTCCTGTCTCATGGCTGCGTGTGTTTGATCTCTTCCAGACGGCCTTCTCGGCCGTTTTGCCCCACGAGGCACTGTAACTGTAACAGATGCCTCTGCGCTGCGGTGCCTTTCTCAAGAAACAACTTTGCCATGACCTCACCGTTGAATTGTTATAAGAGCACAATCCAATCTACCCTGTTCCACTAAGTACCCCCGCCAGCCAGCCACCCAGTACAGTATTTGAACTGGCTTCTCTCTTGTGCAACCAATCTGGTAATAGTTGTGACGACTGGTTGTCGTTCTAAGTGATGTTTGTAATGGAACCTATGGAGAATGATTAACAGTGGTCGTTCTGAACATGTACCCATGACAAAAGGAGACAGTGGTACTTTGCTCTTCTTCCCACTCAACTTTTTTTCCATCCTTTACTTAATGACTAAAAAACTTTGCCGCAAAAAAAAACCTTCTGTGAGTAGAGCTGGGCGATATATTGATATTGTGATATGAGGCTAGATATCATGGGATTTTGGGAGTTGTAATAATCATGATATTGCTTAAACGTTGTCATTCCCTTGTCTTAAGGGCTGCGTTACAGCAGTGATACAATTTTCTGAACTTATTCGACTGCTATGCAAACAAAATTGACTTGTTTTAACTGAGTGAAAAAAACAATGAATGTCTCTACCTAATTGGGTCTTATATTCACATTTCCCAGACTACAAGTCGCTGTTTATTTAACTCGTCTGGCTTGTCCTGCGACTTATATTCCAAAGCAACTTATACAACGTAATTGTCAGACAAATACGCTGCATTTCAACTAAGGCCACTAGATGGCACATGTTGTGACTCGAATGAAAATACTGAACCTGTAACTGTGAAGTTTTTTCCTCACAACAGCACACTTTTTGCTGAGTGCGACTTCTACTGCAGTGTGACTTGTTGTCTGGGAAATACGATAATCATCATTTCTGAAAAAGTTCTTGTTTGTAAATATCTTATTGAAACACCAGCAGTCATCCCCGAAATGTCGTTGCATGATCGATATCGAGGTATTCAGACAGGAATATTGTCATTGTTGATTTTGTCATCATCACCCAGTCCCATCTGTTAGAGTCTCTATGGTTTGTCAAGATGGAAAAGGAGAAGACACAACTCTAAATGGTCAGGCTCCGTCTTATAAGGCTGATACCGTACACCCCCACCCGATCTCTCTGCTCTTCTGAGGATGGTCCTTTCATCCCCATCCCAAGAAATAACTGTTGCACTAACTGTACTACTGCTCTTCAACTGTGATATGACCAACACCTACCCCATCGTCTGTATTTCACTGCTGTTGTTATGTCATGCTGTTTTGACTTGTCATTTAATTAGTTACATGTTTATCGTTTTTATTGATTTATTTTCATTTTAAACCTACTTTTGTCAGATTCTTTTGTGGCTCTTCTGTCTTTTTGATTTTGTGTCACTTTACTTTTTAATCTGTAAAGTGTCCTTGGGCTCTGGACAGGTGGTACATAAATGAAATGTATTGTTACTATGACTCTTTTGTCATCACTCCTATGGCATTGTAACGTCCTCATTACCATTCACAACTACTTTCCTGACATTGCACAACAGGCCACAGTTGTGATTTTCCCTTTTCAATTAACAAGTTCAAGATGGCAGAGAAGGTGCTATTCCAGAGTGTTATGTTCCTCCCATGACAAAGCTGGACCTATAATTTACAGATACCCCACCAGGTAACCTACCATTGAGGGCTTAGTTCCCTGTGGAGGTGGAGCTGGTGTTGGGGATGTTGAGTTGGAGGCTGGAGTGCTAACTTTGCTGCCGCCGCTGCTCTCAGATGACGTAGAGGAAGTGAAGGAGGGGGCAGGGAAGAAGGGCAAGTTCTGCGGTGTGGGCGGTGGGAGGCCTGAGGTGGACGGTGAGGGTTCTTTCAAATTCCCCATTTGTGCCCCCAGCTTCTCCTCTGTTGCATTGAGGTCAGCCACCAGGTCGGCCATGAGCGCATCCAAGTCATGGTCCTCCAGTTCATTTAGGGACTCTGGCATTAGAATCAAAATCACTTTATCCTCACAGTATAATTATGATCTAAAAAGTAATTGACTTAGAAACATCACCAGCTAACTAAAGGAAAATTTAGCTACTTTTTTATTTAAGTCCCTATTTTCCTATCATTAGGAGTCAAACCAAGCAATGGGTAGCAGGATCTTTTAAACTGATTCAGTATTGAGCAAGATCGCAGCACAAAGCTGCAATGAAAACCTCTTGGGCAACAGTGCTCGCCAAATAAGGTCCACTAAAAGAACTCTTTTTTTGGCACTTACAGGCTCACAGTGTTTTCGAAAATGTCTGAAAACACCTCCCACCGCGAAAAGACAATCCCAGTACAGTCAGTAAGCACAGTGTTAGACCTTTTTTTACTTTTTTTTTTTTGGCACTTTGCTGCAACTCTCTCATGCTTCCACAGTTGTCCTGCAAAAACTCACTCCTGGCAGGATTACAGAGCAAGACTTGTGCTCCAGGTCAGAAATGGATCGATATCTGTATAATTCCTCGACTGATACTATGGGCTAAGTCTTTAGAATACTCCCTCAATACATTTTTGAGCATATTAGAGCCAAAAATTAGATGCTATTTGGTGAGCACTGTTGCCTTGAGGGATTATATTGCAGTGTGACGCGCTGCAGTCAGCTGATGCGAGCTTGCTCAGTACTGAATCATTTTATAAGATTGTACAACCCATCGCTCGGTTTGACTCCTAACGATGGGAAAATAGGGTTTAGGTTAAAAAAAAATACTGAATTTTTCCTTTAAATTGAGTAAATACACAGTGTGAATTTGCTATGACAGAACTGCTTTGTGCCTGTTTGCCAGGTCATGAAGGCCAGCAGTGAATTATCGGCATACAAAACGGTTTTAATGTTGGTCAGATAAAGGTCTGAATTAAAGGCTGAATGGGTGGCCGGATACGTTCTGGAGGTGAAAGGCAGAGCTGTTTTTCTACCTCTATACGTCAGCACTCATTCACCCTGTGGTAATAATCGTTATAATTTTATGGGTAATTGATGAAACAGATGCCCCTGATGCAACTGGTTTACTGAAGAAACAGCCATTATTGCAACAAAAAAAAAAGAAAAAGAAAAAAAGCTAAACGCCTGGCCTGTGTAGTATGTCTATAACACTACACAGATGTTCTGAGGGCTATGAATACAAGAGTCACCATTCAGGTCCGTGAAGCCGACGGAGAAGTTGACTTCTTTGTTGGAGCTGGGGGGTGATGCTGGAGGCAGTGTGTCCACCCCGAGACTCTGGGGAAGAATGAATAAGGCAGTGTGTTTATGAAGAAAAAAGGGAATGAATGCAATTTCTGTGCAACCACGGGAGTTAGCAAAAAAGCTTGCGGCACTCCGGGGACCAAGTTAGGATAATCCGCAACACACTCTGTACATTGTGAATAAATAAACTGGCTCAAGTATTACATAAGAAAGCATAATATTTACATAGCATCTGTTTTTAAGTATAATAAATAAATACACTCCCATATATTAGGCACCTACAGCAATGCAAGAGCTAATTCAACATGACTTGTAGTAGAGGGGGGGGAAAAACCCCATCAAAGGGATCAGCAGGACTTTCCACAGGGAGGAAAGTGTAATGTCTAGCGAGCGTTTGGATTTGCCATTTGACCTCTTTTCTTACAAGAGAGTGTAATTTATGGTTGTTAGAGGACCACAAAGAGTGTTTCCCCCGCTGTGTCTGTCGCGCTTGCCTGTCTACAGCGTCTGGTTGATCGATGGCGGGTTTTAGTGCCGCTGTAAAGCAGACTATTAGCTGCTGATAAAAGGTACATGTGCCGCAGAAAAGACAGGCTGGAGAAAACGTGCTGTCGCCATGTTATGTGTTCTGTCCGCTGGCCAAGTTACCGTGGACGTTATCGCGTTGAAGGGTCACGACATGCTATACATCCCCTTTGGGAAGAACAAGAAATAAATTCTCATATTTATTAGTCGTTTATTCTAAAACAAGATTCTTCAAAGATGTGTTATTTTGCAAAGTTTTGACGATACCTTTAATAATAAGGTAACTCGTGATGACCTTCATGTTTGTTTTTTGGGGGGGGGATTTTTCCCCCTTTTTCTCTCCAATTGTGCCCCTCCAATTACCCCACTCTTCCGAGCCGTCCCGGTCGCTGCTCCACCCCCCTCTGCCGATCCGGGGAGGGCCGCAGACTACCACATGCCTCCTGCGATACATGTGGAGTCGCTAGTCGCTTCTTTTCAGCTGACCGTGAGGAGTTTCACCAGGGGGATGTAGCGCGTGGGAGGATCACGCTATTCCCCCCAGTCCCCAAACAGGCACCCTGACCGACCAGAGGAGGCGCGAGTGCAGCGACCAGGACACATACCCACATCCGGCTTCCCACCCACAGACACGGCCAATTGCGTCTGTAGGGATGCCCGACCAAGCAACACGGGGATTCAAACTGGCGATCTCCGTCTTGGTAGGCAGCGCAATAGACCACTACGGCACCCGGATGCCCCATGACCTTCATTTTGACTTTGATTGAGAAGCATTTTGTCAAACTTCGCTTTGGAAATGTACCACTGAATGTACAATTTAAAGTGCCTAATAAAGTTAGAATTGTTAATGAAACAAGCAGAAGTGAAGCCGCAGTAACAACCTTTGTAGTATCCTCGTAAGTTGGAAGTAGTCATGACTAACTGATGCAACTCACCTGTGAGAGGAGATCCATCTCCCCAAGCAGGTCACTGAACATAGCATCAATGTCATCCATCTGGTGAGAGACAACAACAGGGGGAGTCAGGCACATGCGAGGAACTGCAGATCTGCACGCTTCTCCGAAGTGATAAGTACATTATGGCAACGGTGTTTATGATAAACTTGAGAGATCCACGCAACATGCTAGATAATGTCAGACATTTTTACTGATTATATATGTGGTTGACATGACGACAGAGACACAGGAATGTGGAAAGAGCTTTCACTTATGTTCTGTCTGCAAAGGCCCAACAAAATAACTGCAAGAGAAACTTAAAACTACACATACATGTACCCCCCTCCCCCCAAAAAACCTCTTTTGTGTGTTAAACAGAAGGCTGTGAGTTATTTCATTATGAAATGTTTTCAGTCGTAATATCTGTCCTTAGGCAATGCAATATTTTGAATTCTCCCCAACCTAGAGTGAACGATAAGGGGAAAAGGCATGCCAATGCATAACTTCAGGCGTTCATTATTTGTCACTACTTGTCCTACCTTGCTGCCTCACTCCCGACTAGAGTGCTGCTAGTCTGCTGGAGTTTCCTCACATGCATATTTTGTCAGACATGCGATGTGTTGAAATTGCACTGAATTTGCAATATTTACTGTATGTTGTATGTGTGCTAACATAGACCAATGTCCCTCAACACTTGAGACCTCATTTATCTTCTTGGGGGGGGGGGTGTCTATCAAAATGTTGATCGTATTTCATAATGTTCCTGCATGCAGTCCTCGAAACCTACTGCTTTTTCTGCCAAGTTCAGTGCTAAAATCAAACTAGATTTATGAAAAGACCTCCTAGTTCGCTGTGACTGACATTCCTGTACCCTTGCTTAAGAGCTGTCAATTCAGAGGTCAAACCATTATAGTGCACGACCCTTTAATATACAGTAACAGAAATCATATGTCAGTGTGTTGCATGCAAACCTCTTACGTGTCAGAATCAGATCATTTGTCATAGGCAATGTCGCCAAATGCTGATCTCGTTATTTCGAACCCTGTAAGACCACTGATCGTTTGTGTTGGATGCCAGAGAATTACACAAAACATGGACCAGAGGTAGACTGTCACTGGCGTTCAGGTACAGCACCATTCATCGACTGGTATACTCTGCTTATGTTAGACATCATAAGTCCATGGGTCTAATCTGAAATCTTGTTCTTCAGCACTCCTACCCACCAGCTGACATAAACATGACTATTACTGACTACTGACATACAAAATGAGACTGAAATTCACATCACCTTGACAAATTACTTCAGCAAAATAAAACAAAACAGCCAGTGGGTGGATCTGGGAGCTGTGTTTTCCCTGAAAACAACTCAAGAGGATTCACTTGAGACTTCCATGGGTAATTATGTACGCTGTCTCGCTCACATACATCTTGCGTCTAGCTCGGTTTAGGAGAGTAAATGTTATGGTGGGCAAGAATGTGCAGTCAAAACATTGTGCTTGTTTTCCCATAGAGGAACTGGACCAGTTGGACTGCGGAGTGGGACTTCATCAGTGCTCGCCATAGGAGTTCCTTCAGCTGAAGTTGTACACTTTGCAACTTCAAACCTTAGCAGTGGCATATCGGTTTCTGGGTGACTACTCAACTCTTCCCTTCATCTGCATTTGCATTTTAGGCCTTAAGCTCACACTTAGCTGGAGACGCTTACGCATGAGCGGATTTGACGTTTTGAAAGTTCTTGGCCAAGACCAAGCTGCGACCGTCCAGGTATCGCTCTAATCAATGAAGCCAGCATGGCAAGTGGTTAGGGGAGCCGCCTGGGTAATGTTAATCACTGGGAGAACCCCCCCCCCACCCATACACATACACACACATCCCACCCCCACAATTGTTGAGCTCGTCTTCTGTCTGGGTCTCTGTCCACATCTGATTTACATCTGCTTCCTCTGCCTGGTGCCACGCTACATTAGATAAGAAAATATTGTCTTGCAGAGAGCGCAGCTCGCCGCCGCGCTCTCTCTCATCACCGTTTGAAAGCTGTTACGTTTAGATCAGACAAGAGGACCTTAAATGTTTGCAGAAATCAAATCAGCGAGAATGAAGACACCCGAGGCAAACTCTTCCAGTCACTTTGTGGAGACAGGAATGATGGATGGCGTTCCAGGCGAGAATTCATAAAGTGACACGATGTTCCTCGGCTGTTCCTCATCCAAATATGAGACGCACCACTTTTGTTTCAACATCTAACAGATGGAGTGTGGATGCTTATAAGTGTGTGCGTGTGCATGTGCGTGTGCGTGTTAGTTCTACATTTTTTCACAAGTTTGGAAACCCTCGGTTTAGAGGGTTTCCTTCACTGTAACTGAACTGATTGTTTTGAATAGATTGGAGATTAAAAACAAATCCCCACCAAATGTCAAAAGGAGGAAACAGTTTTACGAGCGTCACCGTTAATTGTCATTCTAGCTGGCATGGTCCCATAGTGTAACACTATCTAGCCTGAATTAGCATTAGCCAGTTAAGTGAGGCAACATTTCTCTGAATATCAACATAGTTTATTCTCTACGTGACCTGTGTGTGCACGTTTTTTTTCCTCTTGCGAGCGTTATAGCATGCAGAGACACACATAATTTTGTCTTTAACGTCTTGCAGTGACACAGCTCTCGCACTCCTCCCATGATAAGGGATGGTGTGCCCCTTCACAGAAGGAAGTGGTGAAGAGCAACTTCCTCTCCCTTGTGATGTTGAAATCATGTAGGCAAGACTGACAACTTTTTCTTTCTGCAAACGTTGCACCCGTATCACAAGTCTCTGGACCCCGTCCAGCCCCGTCCTCTCGTTCCTCTCCTGCAACACTATTTCAGCTGTGTTTAGTGAGCGGAAAACAAACAAATCTATAGAGACCCTTAATACAACATCTAGATATTAAAAGGACTCGTGGTGGTGCAGTTTGTGTGATGCAAAATAAATCCATTTAGATTTTAAAAAAAAGAGGTGGATTTTGGCCCTCAGATGTGAGGCTGAGGAGACGTTTATCACTGCTACTTGCTCAGCAAATGGGGGTCTTTTAGATATATAAACCATTAGACGTATTCCCCAGTTGTTGTTTTTTAAATATCCCACTACAAACGTAATCACATGACACAAACAAACTACAACACATGCTTAAGTAGCGGGGAGTTGAACAGAAAATAGTTTAACATATGACATCATGTAAATACGCCTCAACGCATCAGTCGTTGATTATTTTCATCTGCTGCGTAAAACGTCTTTATTTTGCCTCGGTATTATTCTGTGCCATGACAACTGAGGTTCAACACGCATGACTGTTGCCATCTCTATGGGGTTTTCTGAACACATCAGATATTTGTTGACGTACAGTCATGAGGGGCACATGCAGTAAACAGCAGCTGATGCCAGTTTCTGTGTGTATTTTTACACATGGAAAGGATTAGTAGCAGTTAAATTGCCGCCAGCAGCTGTTTTTTAAGAAGCAGGAGACGTTGGAGGGAGAAGTCCCTGTTCTCGTGTGGCAACAAATAAGAATAATAAAAAAACAGTCTCTTGGTGAAGCCTTTGGTCAGACCATGGAAGTAACCCGTATAAAAACCATCGCAACAAGGGCGGCGTCTTGGTTAGAGGGTGAACATTCACAACTAGCGGGATTGCAAAAATGCTTCTTTTTTTGTTACAAGCATGGTTTAAAGCTTTTTTTTTTTTTTTTGGACATTCGCTGTTACTATTGCCTTGTGTAGAACTGAAAAAGACATGGATTATGTTCACAGATATGCATAGTTTTGAGTTCATACCTACTCTGCTGGATCTATGCAATGAAACTACAGATTGTCATGATGGTCGATTGTGCAATTAGTGACAGTTTACATCCTCCATCAACATGGCATGAGACTTCCTGAAACCCAAGTGCAATTCCCACAACAGTTTAAGTGCAACGCTATATTTCACCTGGACAAGTCCCTAAAACATTCAAAATGTTAAACTCACGCTTCAAAGTTCAATTAATTTGTTAGCGTACATCATCAATATAGCATGGTCAATCCTGAATGTCTCTTCCTTTGCTATATTATATATATATATATATATACACTACCGTTCAAAAGTTTGGGATCACCCAAACAATTTTGTGTTTTCCATGAAAAGTCACACTTATTCACCACCATATGTTGTGAAATGAATAGAAAATAGAGTCAAGACATTGACAAGGTTAGAAATAATGATTTGTATTTGAAATAAGATTTTTTTTACATCAAACTTTGCTTTCGTCAAAGAATCCTCCATTTGCAGCAATTACAGCATTGCAGACCTTTGGCATTCTAGCTGTTAATTTGTTGAGGTAATCTGGAGAAATTGCACCCCACGCTTCCAGAAGCAGCTCCCACAAGTTGGATTGGTTGGATGGGCACTTCTTTGAGCAGATTGAGTTTCTGGAGCAACACATTTGTGGGGTCAATTAAACGCTCAAAATGGCCAGAAAAAGAGAACTTTCATCTGAAACTCGACAGTCTATTCTTGTTCTTAGAAATGAAGGCTATTCCATGCGAGAAATTGCTAAGAAATTGAAGATTTCCTACACCGGTGTGTACTACTCCCTTCAGAGGACAGCACAAACAGGCTCTAACCAGAGTAGAAAAAGAAGTGGGAGGCCGCGTTGCACAACTGAGCAAGAAGATAAGTACATTAGAGTCTCTAGTTTGAGAAACAGACGCCTCACAGGTCCCCAACTGGCATCTTCATTAAATAGTACCTGTTAGAGCCTGTTTGTGCTGTCCTCTGAAGGGAGTAGTACACACCGGTGTAGGAAATCTTCAATTTCTTAGCAATTTCTCGCATGGAATAGCCTTCATTTCTAAGAACAAGAATAGACTGTCGAGTTTCAGATGAAAGTTCTCTTTTTCTGGCCATTTTGAGCATTTAATTGACCCCACAAATGTGATGCTCCAGAAACTCAATCTGCTCAAAGAAGTGCCCATCCAACCAATCCAACTTGTGGGAGCTGCTTCTGGAAGCGTGGGGTGCAATTTCTCCAGATTACCTCAACAAATTAACAGCTAGAATGCCAAAGGTCTGCAATGCTGTAATTGCTGCAAATGGAGGATTCTTTGACGAAAGCAAAGTTTGATGTAAAAAAAATCTTATTTCAAATACAAATCATTATTTCTAACCTTGTCAATGTCTTGACTCTATTTTCTATTCATTTCACAACATATGGTGGTGAATAAGTGTGACTTTTCATGGAAAACACAAAATTGTTTGGGTGATCCCAAACTTTTGAACGGTAGTGTATATATACATACATACATACATACATATCTGGTGATCACCAAATTACTGTAATTAGTCTATAAGACTGACCTGCACACAAAAACTCTACAAAAATATTCATTACAGTATTCCAAACAGTTTCCCCAAACTGCTGTAAAGGACAATACGGAAGAGATGCTGTAGACCATCTCCTTGGTCATCCAGTCTTCAGCTGTTTGGCCACAGCTTTCATACACATCATAGTGGACATTGTGCCTTGCAATGTGCTGAGGGGGGGAAAAATGTTCTTGCATGCTTCAACCTGCCATGCTACCGGGTACAAAAACCCTTCCTCTTGTGAGACCAGGTTCTGGACTTGGTGTAAAAATGTTCTATTCTTGCTCCATTTTCCGCAACACAATTCACTGTTAACCTTGCACTGTACAACATTAGTATGTGGTTATGAGAACTGATTGCTGATAATTTACACTTGTGAGGTGAGGTGGTGTGTTTGACTGCACAATCTGTGTTTCCTTAGTGTATCCTCACACATATGCCAGTGTCGACTGCCAGTGTCGTGATTATTGTTTTTAGTATTTTGCATCAAAGGAGTTGTGCAATGATCATGTGTACACATGTGATAGAATCCAGCTGAAAAAAATATCATCCATTTTGATTCACAAGACTTAGTTAATTGATTTTTGTGCTAACTATGACATTTGTGTTTACAGGGCTGCAAAAATGTGCTTCAACATTTGCATTTGTATGACATTTTGGGGCGAATGAGTTAATGATGTGGGGTTAATGACTGTTTTTTTGAGAGTTTGGATTATAAATTGAGGATTGTGTTTAAGCAGTTGAGTTAAAAAAAAGAAGACATTTTGCTTAACATGTTTTTTCCACTTCACCCTTTTTTTGCCGTGACCTGGTCAACATGAAGAACGTCACCGTGAGGCTGTCAAAACGATGTCATCGCGTCTGTCAGCCTCTCACATAGATCACCAGTCGAGCATCTTGACTACGAGAACTGAGACGTATCCCTGTGTAAATACTGCTGATGAGTAACGGGTGACCCCCGCAAACGTCTACAACGGCGCTTGTTCAAATCCAACCGGGAAAGGTGAAAGACGGCTGTGTACTCAGCTGGAAGTAGATTTCTATCAGTATTACAGGAGAACCCTAAGTATTTCATGGATGGAGCTTGAGGAGGAGGAGGCAGCGTATGACTGAAGTTATTTTGTAGAGCAGCCATTACCACAGCCGGATATGTTCTGGACTGGGATCATTTTTCCGTGTTAAATGACGTGATTACCACCGATAGGCCAAATTGGTGACAGTGATTGGCCCCCGTGAGGTAAAACGTTCAGGAGGAGGATGGGATATTGTCGGCTGCTTCGAGAAACCGAACCCAGGACAAAACGTTCACGTGTGTCCGCTCACAGTGGTGTTATATAGTGACTTGCAATGGCTGAACCGAGAGAAAGCATAAGGTAAATATAAAGGTAGAAGAGGGTATTTTCCGTGTTGAGCCGAACCTTCTCCGTGCATCTTTCCGTTGCTTCAGTCTCTTATTTGGAATCAGTTTCACAACAGAAAACACTCAAAAAATATGTGATTTGTGAGTGACCAAAGAGAGAATATTGTGGGACTCACTTGAATCAAGTCTTTAAAAAAAAAAAAAAAAAAAACTAGGTCACGATGCCAAAGCCACACTAAGCTTTGTGGAAACACAAAACCACAATTATCATATCAGCAAACATTACTCCAGATTGAATATGTGGCGTGCAGAGTGACTTTCAAATATCACCCAACAGATGATTTTCCAAACGTGTCTTGAAGAAACAGAATATATTTCAACATTTTTTTTAAAAGAGCGCACATGTGGAACTGATGACCCTCCGGCAAGAAAATGGAAACCAGACGACAAACTCTTAAGTGGCTGTGTCCAAGGCAGTGCCTCGATACCTTAATGTAAAGATCCTCTCAAACGAGCCACTCTCCCACCCAGATCAAATATCTGGGCCTGAGTCATCGCTCTGTGGCAGCTCTCAACACAACACGTTGTAAAAGCCCTAAAAGGCAGTAGATTAAAGTAGGAATTCAGAGTACACCAGCCACAACCAGGGCAAAGTCTTGAAAGATAGTAAAAACAAGTTATGAACCGGATCGCTTCGGTTAAGATGTCCAAACTGACGTTTACCACTACACCGGTACTGCACAGGATGGAAACCCTCCCGTGCTATGTAGGGTGAGCAGTGTTAGAGGAAAGCGTGTGTGCATTTGCTTCTCTTCTTTTTTTACGCACACCGCTTCCTGTCACTGGTGTTTTGTTGAACAAGGCCCACGACGCATCCAGAGCACTCGACGGTACATTCTGCAAAGCACAACATGACGCCACATGTGCTCGCTATAGCCATCACACTCATCTTCATCCGCACCCACCCCATGTGACACCTACGCTTGGAAAGGCGGCGGCGTGAAAAAAATGTCCACCGTTACTGAACATGACATATCAAATGCCTATTCCGCTTAGAGACAGACGAGTCGAGACACTAATTAAACTGGGCACCGGTTACCGAACGGTCCCACTCTGCAAATCTTGCACCAGTTTGATCTGACAGTAGTGTCACTGCTCTCCGCGTTAGCGTAGTTAAAGGATGGAGACTTTGTGGTGGTAGCAAATATTTTAAACGATTCTGGTTTAATGTCCGTGCAGAAACCAACTGCATAAATACTGAGTCTCACACCGAGGATAACACAACAAGCCTATTACCTTAGCCTGTTACAAGAGGGAAGCCAACAACATCAGTTTTATGTGAAAACGCCACTGTGCTTTTCAAGTGTGGTCCACCCAAATGGCATGTGATATAGCACAGGCAGACTCACACTAATGCCATTTTCATGATGTCAAGTTTTACATCAAGACCACCAACCACATATTAGCACAGTCAACTAACATCTAAAAATATACAAAATTAAAAAAAAAAAATCCCAGCCATCAACGAACACATTTGTTCTGCCTCCAATCACAGGAAGTCACTCATAAACTATATGTAAAGCTATCAAACAGAGATGTTACTCACCTTTGGCAATATCTAAATCCTTTTTTTTAATTTGGGTGTGTATGTCTATCAAGAAAAGGGCTTCATGGACATCGGTTCCACTTAGAAGCGTTAACTTCTCTGATAAAGCGTCGCACAACAGCGCCTTAACTCGCAGGCAGCTTTGGGTGCGATGCTGTCGATTGCATCTGTCTCGCTGACTAGTGCTGGGCTTCCTGCTCAGTGAGGAAGTTCAGGCCCAGGCCTGTCAGTGCATTCCACGCAGAGCTCTACACGCTTTCACAACAGCCCTGGGCAGCGCCGGGCCGCCCCTTAAACCACCACCTTATCTGCACTGTACCCAAGTGTACAAGGTACTGTTTTAATGTTGTAGACAGGGAGACAACCCATGACTTACACCATTGTGATTAGCATGCAGTTAAGTCAATAAAATCTAGATGACTCATGTTCACGGTTCACAGGCGCTTGGTGGGAAGAGGCCGGTTGCAGTGAAAAAGACATGACAGCTGAATCAGCAGGAGGAATGCACAGATCCAGGTTAATTATTCACCGCGCTAAGAAATAGTTTACGGCATATCTTTGGAGGAGAGTAGTATGTGATAGCACTGATGCTGGCAATGAGCAATGCCAAGCTACTACGACCACACTGCACCTTAGCACCAAGCTGTTTTACGAAACTAGAAGAAACAGCGTGTTCCTAGTATGGTTGCACAAAAACAAGGATGCGTTTGAGTTATTGAAGTCAATTTTTCTTCCCAATTGTACCCGTCCAATTACCCCCCTCTTCCGAGCCGTCCCGGTCGCTGCTCCACCTCCTCTGCCGATCCGGGGAGGGCTGCAGACTACCACATGCCTCCTCCGATACATGTGGAGCCGCCAGCCCCTTCTTTTCACCTGACAGTGAGGCGTTTCACCAGGGGGACCTAGTGCATGGGAGGCTCACGCTATTCCCCCCCCTGAACAGGCGCCCTAACCGACCAGAGGAGGCACTAGTGCAGCGACCAGGACACACCCCTATGCGGCTTCCCACTTGCAGACACAGCCTATTGTGTCTGTAGCAATGCCCGACCAAGCCGAAGGTAACATGCGGATTTGAACCAGCGATCCTCGTGTTGGTAGGCAACGGAATAGACCACCACACTACTTGGACGCCCCTGAAGTCCACTTTTTGAATCACTTATGTGGAACTTGAAAAAAATTCTCCCATGCAGTTCAGGTTTACCAAAATTAAATCCAGTAATTTCTGATAAGATCTTTAAACGCATGCAGGAGTATCTTAAGATGCTGCTGTGGTGCAAGGTCAGTTATCTTAGGGGAAGCCAAGGGGAGTCAAGATGTCAGGCTATGAATAGTCCCGGGGCCTTATCTGACCATGCAGACACAGAGATAGCTCTGTTTATTTGCATTTCTCCTTGAGTCAACCTGGGAGGCCACACTGAGATTTTTCATTCTTCCCCCATGTTTAGCCCACCAAGAACACTGTAACACACATGCACCTGAACTGAAAATGTGTCTAAAGTAATAGAAAATAAAGACTCCACGAGTGGAGAGAAAATGTGGCCAAGTCAACCAACAAAAAGCTGTAAATATGAGTCGTTGCTTTTTGCAGTCTGTTATCTTGCTATTATTAGTGCAACATTGCGGCAATATCGACCATGTCCTATTTTCTCTTAAGACCCGCCGCAACTCCGACGGGAGAGACAGACCACCCTCTCTGTGGCAAGAGCCTGTCGACGTACAGTGAAGTCGAGCCCAACGGGGGAAACCAAATAACCTTGAATGGGTCCAAGAGCCTTTCATGGGATGTGATGTATTAAATAAACACTTGGATAAGGCATGTGCCCCAGCCACCCTCATTTCCTCTCCCACAGGTTGACAAACAGATGGACTCCAGAGGCTGCCCCCATTAACTCCAAGCGTCTCCCTAAATACTAACACATTGGTGCCTTCGAGAACATATTTCAGATAAACATGCTGATTGGGGGACCAATGTTATTGATTTCAGCGGCAATGCTGGGCTGAGGTTGTCTAGTTTAGTTTGTCTATCCACTCACTTTTAAATGATTATGGGACGGCCATAAAGGTTGCTAATCATTCCCATAGATGATGCAGCTGTCTGTCTGTTTGCATGATATCACATGCAGGGAAGTATGCATATGTTTAGTAATGACATGGTAAAAAAAAAGTTTCAAGTACGGTTTTCAAGCAAAATTTGCTTGTTTCAAACAGAGGAAGAGGTGCGATGGAAATATATCGAAGAGGGAAGTGAAACTTTAAATTCTAGCGATTAACTGTGTGACCTCTGTGGGCTTAACAGGAGCATTAGCTGATAAGATGGATGGTTAAATGATTGGGTGAAAAGAGCAATACTCTGACAAAGCCTTCTTTGACGAAGCACAGTCTTACCTCAATAGAGAAAATTCATGCCAGGTTCTCAAATGACTGCAAAACCCCAGATGGTAGGGTGTTAGGGTTAAGGGTAACATGAAATGAATGGTAAAACAGGGTATACTCTAAAATCATTAGTCTCCGCCGTGTTTTTGCTGTAAATCATGTGCTACTCCACACGTCTCAGAGCCTTTCTTGAGCTCCGGTGCACCGAAAGAGAATGGGGTGATAATGACAAAAGCAGTAGGAAACTTAAAAACGACTATTAGCGTCTGTTAAAATGTGGTAGAGAACAAATGTGAAAGGCAATACATGTTTCAGGAGAGTTACAGTGCCCTCTTTTGAGGGGCAACATCGTCTTTCATGTGCTATTCCATAACTCACGTGTATGCCACAAATGCTGCAGGAAAAAAAAAAAGAAAATAGTAATGCAGACGGTGGAAAAAATCTCCGGAAAATTATTGATCCCACAGCTGGGATCTGTGCATAGCTAGTTTGGTGTTCCAATCTTTATGCTTTCTTTCTGGCCATAGTTGTTGATGTCTGAGGAAAAAACAACTGGGAATCGGTTGATTGGTTTGCTGATTGTAATGAGCATGAATGAATTACACAACTCTGAAATAATCTAACAGTTTGCAGCAGCACTTCCAAAAACATCAAGTCGAATTTTCATTCAGATCAGATCCAAATCAAATTTAAATGAAGATAAACACAAATCTCCGGAGGACCCTTCTGCTGGATCTGCACATGTGCCAAAGAGGTAGAGATGAGGACAGCCCTAGACCAGATGGAGGCTTCACACTCCCAACTCCTGACATTGCCATTGGTCTCCTCAACAACAGACTGACCTTTGCTGGCTCTGTCTATAAAAAAGGGCGCTCGGTGTTGACAGGGCAAGTATAACATGGAGGAACCTGGGGTGAAGCCCAGCAGCTGTCTCAACATCCAGGATGCGCTAAACAAAAAAGAGACTTTGGCCAGTGTTGATCACCATAAGGTCATTAGAGCGTCAACACTGACCGAAATGAAAAGTGCCACTCATCCATAACAGTTGACATTCATCTCAGGCTCTCCGCCTTTACTCTTGGCCACGCAATGAAAGGCTACGTTCCACGACCTGCAGCATTACTGTGGCCTAGATAAAAATATGAAAAAAATCTAAACAAAAAATATATATATCTATTGTGTGTGTGCGTGTGTGCATGCGTGCGTGTGTGTGTGTGTGTGTATTTTTTTCATAGCAAAAGGGAACTCCTGTGGCGAGGACATGGCTGGTGAAGGGTTAATTTGTGGCTGGGGGAAACCTGATGCTAATTAAGTCTTTGGAATGCCATATACTGACATTCTAGTCCTGAAAGCCTTCAGAGAGAGTCAGGCATGGAGAGAGCCAGGAGTAATGCATGTGCCTAATGTTTCTGCTCCTCACTGACATTTGGAAAGGTCCGTCACACCGAGCCCCTGGAGCTGCAGGTACTCTTTCACCGTTTCGCGACAAGATGCACATTCAAAGTGTCGGGCATTCAGAGTCAGCTTCCTGTTTGTTCTGCTGTTGCACAAAAGGATGTGTGCAGAAGAGAGGTGGTTTTTTTCGTGACTGGCATAAAATCCTGTTGGTTTGTTTTTTGGTTTTGATTTTTTTATTTATCCGACCGAACAGGACATATATGAATTTTAACACTGATGGGAAAGTGCTAAAGTGGTTTTTGTTTTCTTTTGCAGGTGTGAAAAAAAACAACACCACACAAACAACATCCCCAAATGGAGTTGGTACGGTCAATGTCCCTGTCCCCGCTGCTGGTGTGCTGGCTGCTGGTGTTTAACGGCGTGGGGGCGGCGGCGGGGGAGATGTGCCGCGGGACGCACTGCCACGGCGGAGAGTCCGGAGATCCGCGAGTGTGCACCGGGGCGCACTGCCCCGGAGCGGGCAGGTCCTCCAGACCCCCGCGGCAACACAACCCCGGCTACCCCACCGCTCAAGGGCGAGCCGCCGCGCAAATCGTCGCCGGCCAACACCACGCGCACGCCGGATCTCCCAGAGGCGTCCCGGAAGCCCACGCGCGCTTGACGGCGCCCCAAGTTCTGCCTCCGGGCTGCGGCGACCCGGACTGCAGATCTCAGACCGCCAACGGCACACGGGAGTGCAAAGGCATCGAGTGCAAGTTGTCGCCCAGGGTGCTGCCGAAACCTCGACCCAAGTCCTGCGTGGGAGACGGATGTCCGGCCGGCTCCGAGGAAACCGCTCCGCTCCCCCACCGCGTCCATCTGGCCGACAGAGCCGCGCAGTTTCTGGGAGAATTCCCCGAGTTTGGGAACCCGCCGTCGGAACTTGGCGGCGCACCTCTGGGTGTTCAGCTCACGTGTGACATCAAACCAGGTCTGGTAATGAGTAGTCAGCTTCGTCATCGCCGTCGCCGTAAAGCATGTCGACAAATGGTAGCTGCGTTCAATGAGATCAGTAATGAAACTGAATCAGAAGACCCTCATTTGCAACTGTGTTTGAAAGGGGCATTGCAAACTTGTGCAATATGCAATATTTTGGGGCAAATGTGGAATAAAGATATGGGAAAATCCAGACTCAACAGTCCATGGTTCATTATCCTCCAAACTGGCAGTGAGAACATAATAATTTGCCCCAAATGAAAGAACTTAAGTTTCTAACCTTGTAATACTGGCTATCAGCAAATCTCTTCTTGACCTTCAGAACATTATTTTTTTCTTCATCTGCAGAGCAGCCCATCTGCATGGCCATGTGAGGTCTTAGGCTGCCGAGCAGCTGAACTGGAAAAATGGCCGGGAGTCAATTGTCCAGAAAATGTAGAATGCTTTGATGTTGCTCCATACATAGGAAACGTTCATTGTGATGGCCACGGCTGGGCCAAGTGAGAGAGAGGTCACTGGTCGTTCACACCGTTTGCCACCATTGTTTGATGACAGTCAGAAAATTCAGTGCCACAGTTATGCATAATTTACTCTGAGCAGACATGGCATGTGCAGTTTGCCACAACCCCATTCTGTAGCGTTGGGTTTAAATGCAAATTTGTCTTCTTTTATTCCAAACTTTGGCAGTCTGCATACTGCATGCATGATGTAGCAGGCCTACTTGGGTTTCTTTCATCCCTCATTTGTTTTATACATAATCCGTTTCATGGCATCTTCGGTCATTTATTTGGATATACTTCACTGACAAGTGTCATCATCATATATTCTCACTGACTGCAATGTGTTTCTAGCAAGAGAAATTGTCTGCATAATCTGCATTTTCTTTATATTGAATACACACTCAACTTTCATTTTCCCTTTTCACTCTCAGGGGAGAATGAGGTTCCTTCAGAAGACGCCCTTATACTCCACCTCCAGCTGTCCAAGGGACAGGAGAAGCTGGTGGAGGCACTGCGCGCCCAGCAGACGATCATCCGTGACCTGCAGCAGAAGCTCGCTGACCAACAGGAGGCACTTCTGGCCCAGCAGCGGGAGATCCTGGAGCAGCAGCGGCGTATGTATGAGCAAATGGATGTGGTAAAGGCCCAGTACGGCTTGCTCTCTGACACTGTTAAACAGGTGTCCTTCCAGGGCCTTCAGGCTGAGCTGCAGAGCTACTTTGAGAACCACCTGGCGGGCCTCCAGAGCCAGGCCCGCAGCCACCTGCAGAAGTCCTACGCTGTCCACAAAATGGATGTAGATGCAAAGGTGATGGACGTAGTTGGTGAGGACCACTTTCCTCGGCCTCTGTTAGGGTGCACCTTGCCTTGTGGGTCCGAGGAGTACTGTGACTTCCAGAAAGACCCTCCCCAATGTGAGAAGTGCACCATGTGCCCGCCTGGCTTCTTCCTGATCTCACAGTGTTCGCCTAATGCAGACAGGATGTGCCAGGTACAACGCTTTTCATAAACCACATTGATGTAAATTTTGGTCTAAAACAATCACATCTTATTAATCTTTATGAGGGGAAATCACCATATATGTATACAAAAATCATGTGTAAATGTGTATGAATTATAGGATCGAGATGAATGTCTTGAATTACCCAACATCTGTGGAGAGCGTGTAAAATGTCTTAACACTCCAGGTGAGTTGTGCACAGCACTTGTTCTCTTATTGAAATGAAATGATCAGATTTTTTTTTATACAATATTGGACAAAGTACATCTGAAGTAATAATACATCTAGAAACAGAATCAGAATCAACTTTATTGCCCAAGTGTGCATACGCACACGAGGAATTTGACTCCGGTTTACAGCAGCTTCTAGCAAATATAATCAGCACAATATAATCAGCATATACAAATATAATCAAGCACAATACAATCATGTCATAACCTGTTTATTTGTCCCTTTAATTACCGTAAATTCAAAATTACTACACAGCAAACATGTAGTTTTCCTTCCAGTAAATAAGAATGTCATATTGCAATTCACTCACTGTGGAACTATTCAACTCAGTCACTTCTCTCCCTTTCTCTTCTCTCATTCCTCTTTGGTGGTCTTATGTTGGATAGGGGGGTTCAGGTGCTTAGGAGTCTCTGAGAGGGAAGCAGTTAGTGGTTTATGTGGCCGTGACTACTTCTACAACCAGGAGCTGCAGGAGTGCCAGGCTTGTTCTGACTGTGATGGAGATCCCTTGACTGCTCCCTGCACGGCCACCAGCGACACTGTCTGTGGCGGCCATGCCGAAAATCGACTCTCCCAGTACTGGGCGTCCAATGTCGCAGTTCCCTCTGCCAGGATCCCTGGTAACCACATCTTCCCTGGCCTCCAACTTAACATCCGCAGCAAGGAGACTAGTGATTTGCTGTCCAATCAGGCTGGGCGGTTAACCTTCCTGCAGCACGGCCTTGTGTGGCTGGACCACAACTTCGCCCTCAAGCACAACTGTAGGAACTTCCTTCAGGTGGGCATGCGGCTCAACGGGAGCCAGGAGGAGGAGGGTCGCGACCTCAGCGGTGTGCGTATCGAACAGCCAGATGGAAAGTACTTCCAGGGTGTAAGTGTCAGCGGTGGCGTGGAGGTGGAGCCACAACACACCCTTACTCTGCTGCTGAAGAGCCCGAACCAACACTGCAACCAAAGCAAGGATCTGCATGTGTATGAACTTAACAGTCCTTCCCTCAGTCTGCTCTGGTTGTCACATGACACCGGAGCTGTGGCAATGACAGCTCAGATGTCCATGTCGGCTCACTACCAAACCAACTATCGGCCCATCTTCCGGGTGACCTCGGTCTCTGACCCGTACATGATCAGCCTGACCCATGACAGCCGCGGGGTCCGCTTCACAGAGAGCGGGGTGGTGAAGTTTGTCCTTCAGCAGGCCCTGTACTCCATGGGACACACCTGTGTACGAGAGGGCTTCTCCCTAATTGCCTATGCTAACCGCAATGGAACTGGCCAGGAGCTGATGCGGGTATTCAAGACAGGCGTTAACTACAGGGACACTTCCATCACCTTGTCTGGTGCAGTGAGGGTGGACAGTGGAGAAACACTGAACTTTGAGATCACCTCTCCGTCTCAGTGCAATATCCGCTACTTCGGGGACAGCACCGGGATCAGTATGCTGAGCCTCATCTGGATCCCTTCGGCCGTGTCCTCAGCCCTGACCGCTACCGTGTCCAAGACCGGTCTGCCCTCTGGAGCGGTCCGAAACAAACCCCTATTATTCCAACAGATCAGCCCAGACTCACAACAAGTCTACCTGGCCCGTTCTGGGGAACCAAACAGCCGGAAGAACTTTATATTCCGTGAGAAAGGAACCGCAAGCATCGCCATTAATTTGAAGCTGATTCACTCCTGCAATGTGGTGAAAGTCACTCTGCATGGGGTGGGAGGAGCAAGTGAGGGCGGGGGTGTGGGTCCTTCAGGTCCTGTGGCTCAGCAAGTGTCTGGACATATGCCCGAGGGGACTGAGTGGGCCAGTATAGGACTACGGACCTCATTTGAGGTCCAGAATGGCACAGCTGTGTACGTCACCCTGGACTGCGTCCGTGGACGAGTTAACCAGATCACCCATGAAGGAGGCACTAATATTTCCATTCTATGGGTTGCAGTGTGATCCAGAAAAAAAAGGATGGTGCTTTCATCATGACATCAATGCCTTTTGATAGAAAAAAAAAAGACTATGGCTTTTTGCACAATATTGAATTGCAGAGCAGATTCTACAATATACCAAACTGAATTAGGCTTTTGGTTTGGAAAAAACACCCTATTTATCTATTAGGGTAGGAGAGGCAAAAACATCCCATCAGAAAACGGAGCACGAGGACATTTGCACGTTATATTTTTTTTCAAGGACATTAAAGACATCATAATAACTTTAATTACACTTTAAATGAGAAATCTGCATTTCGGTTATTTCAAACTGTGGCATTGTGGGAGGGAAAACTTCTGACAAGGGACGTGTTTTGTCTCTTCTACCCTACAAATATTTTGTCATATTAGTGTTTTGCAATATTATATTTAATCCCCTGTATAGATTTTTTTTTGTTTAATTCAATTTGGATATGATTTAAATACTGTAAGTACTGTTTTTGCTTCAAGTACTTCAGCTGGTTGAGCAGTGACCAATTCCTCATTTAATGTGAGTGTACGTGTACATGACTGTGTATGTGTGTACACAGGTGCATGCAACAGTTCTTATGTGTGTTTGTTGCATGTGTCCCGGCACACTGGTGCGCCTGTTTTTCGCATGTGTATGCAAATCGCTCCATTTGTATATTTCTTCATCCCTGCACATACTTTTCATAGATATACTATAATGGACCATCTGTGAATGTGGTGTGGCCAATAAGTGCTTCTGAGATTGTTTTCATATAAAAGCAATAGACTGATGTAATGTAATGAACTTTTAGTAAGCATGTGTTTTGACATTTGATGATTTTTTTTTTATGATAACTTATTTGATTTTTATATAACGGGACTTTTGAGTTCTGCAACATGATATTTCACATTACACATTTGTCAGAAATGAACAAAAAAAGTATGGTATACTGTCTGTCAGGTATAGAGTCAGGATCAAGGAAATGTAGCACGGAATAGGTGGTGTTAATAGTCACATACAAGCAGTAATAACTTCTTGTCCTGTTTATTCACACAACCGTGGGTTTACATAGCGTTAAGTTTATGTGCAAGCATCATACTTTGTTTTTCTTTCTCCTATGCGCTTTTGCCCTGCAGAAGTGCTGCCCATGCATAGCATCCCTAATTGCCTCTGTGTGCACTCTGTCCTCTAAACAATTAGGCATAATGAAGTGTTTCAGAGAGTTGGCAGTGAAGCAACCACTGTTTCATTCTCACTTCATTATGCTTTGTGATTTTTCCGGGAGTTTTTTTGTGGTTGAGCCCCTCCTACAAATCCTGCAGAGCTTCAATGTGTGCACTGATTTCCAACACCAAATTAAATTAAGTTAAATATTGCCAGATAAAGAATCACACATTTGCATGCACTGTATAAGGTAAATAAGTGCCCTTGTAAGCCATTTGGAATATTAAAGAAAATGTCATATTCAGGGTGGATAACAGCAATGAAAGGTTTCATAACTGATTGAACGCCAGAGGCAATCAGGTACCAGGTCAGAGCTGAAACATGTTTTTGATTGTAGATTTGCCATACTGTGTGTCTAGATTTGTACTTTACAGAAATGTGCATCTTAATCATTTCCATCCCAGTGTTCAGCCACATCATGTGACTCCACATATGAACCTTGTTCCAATGTTGTGTCAGTCATGGCTGCTTTAAAATGGACTCGCTTACCATGACAACCATCGTTATGTTGAATGGCTAGTATTTCCACCATGTAAAGGAGGCAAGGTTTACCTTATAGACATTACTCATGCCATTAAATCTGAAACATACTGAACCTATCTGAGACCAAGTCTTTTTTTTTTCTGCAACATAGGTGCCAAAATTGCAGACATACTATTACCTGGAAAATAATATACTGTACTCATTTTCAATTGGTCTTCATCAACTTCAAATGAGTCCTCCATCTACTATGTTAAGGTAAGCGGCTCTTTATTCCAAACATGACTAATAGTCCCCGAATCAGTGAGAAGGGGAAAAAAATACGGGTTGTGAGAAATAATCAGATGTTTCTGTCTGTAGCCAGAATTGAAAACAGGTGTTTCGGTGAAGCAGCGCTCCAGATGTCTGATGCTGTATATCAAATGAGAGCAAGGCCCACATCACATGAGGGGGAAATATCAAAGAAACCTGAGAGAGAGAAAGAGGACAGGGAGACAGAAGAAGAGCGACAGAGAGGAAGAGGGAAAAAAAAGAAGACGGGGATGACGGAAAAAGAAAGTGATGTGTGTGTGTGCGTATACCTAAAAACCTTCACCTCCATCCACCAAACCGAGTTTGTAGAACTGAAAGCAGCAGTTGAAGATATCGCTTTCTCTTCATAATTCAAAGCATGTGTTTTTTCCCCTAAACTTTATTACACTGTATGATTTTACATACATATGCTAACCTATCTCCAGATGTTTTGACACCGGTTGAATTTGACATATTTACGCAATTTCAACAACAAAGTTTGGAAATGTTTGGAATAACAGCCGCGAAGGTGCCGTGCAACTCGATGCTCTGTAAATGCAGGCCACCATTTTGCAGGGGACTCAAAGGCTTAGGCAAAATAGAGAGACATCGTTCAACACCACAACGCATGTGTTATGAGTATATTTACTCCCTGAGAACTTTGGCCTTTGTGTTTGGTCGAGTGTTTATAATGTGACACACACGAGACCTCACTCAAATAGACAACTGCATTCAGTCAAGTTGCTCTAAAGATGCTATATCAGACCAAAACTAATCCCCCCCCCCTTCGTGTTCTTGGCTATTTCATTGGTATGAATAGTGTAACGTGCATGGATAAGTAGACACGTTAGCCCGTTGCTAACGGTTTGGACCCTTTAGTCGAGCGGTTAGCGGTTGCCCCCTGGATTCGCTACAATATTGATTTTTACAACAGAGTTATTTCATTAACATTAATAACGTATTTGGCTTGGTAATGAGTTATTTATTCGATCTACTGAGTGACATAATCCATGTAAGGGAATTGTAACTGGTTATTTTCTTGCCCAGTGCGGGATTCGATACGAGGTGTACTGCACCACAAGGCGACATCACTAACCGCTCGACTAAAGGGTCAGACCCGTTAGCTAGGGACTAACGTGTCTTATTAGTAGTTTACACTAACATGCGCGCACGGCTGCACCGGTTTCCAAAACAAATGGCAGAAAAAACGCGGATTGCGACACACAATCTCTGTGGTTTCCATTTTAGTCCCAGTGGTATTGACCAATCACGTTTGAGTAGGCGGCGATTTCTACGGGAACATGGTTTAGTTGCATGTTGGTAACGGTCCGCGTGGGGGGCGAAAGAGGCGGAACGCATTGGCCGAAATGTCGTCTGGACCTCCCGCGTTCCCTCCGGCTTGGTCGGACGTCCTTACAGACACATAGGCCGTGTCTGGGGGGTGGTAGTCGGATGTGGGTATTTGTCCTGGTCGCTGCACTAGCGCCTCCTCTGGTCGTTCGGGGCGCTCCCCGGATCGGCAAAGAGGGGGTGGAGCAGAGACCGGGATGGCTCGGGGTAATTGGCCAAATACAATTGGGGGGAATAAATAAATAAATGTCGGCGGGACCCAAAACACCTTGAAAAGGTACTGATGTTTTCATATTGTGTGGAGAAATGTTCGACTCGTGTCGACTCCTTGTGAAACAATCCGGTCGTAGACGTCGTCCCTCAACGCCATTCTGACTTCTCAAATTGCTAATCCGACTGTAAAACGGGCACACAGAAGAGGAAGTCTTCATGGAATGAGGAAATGGAAGCGAGCGGCCAGCAGCTACACCGGAAGCCCCAAAATATTGGCCCAGTTATTGGAAATATTGTTCCCGGCCTCTGGGTTCCTCCCAGAGTGCAACACACACAGGGAGTGTGACTTCATTCTCTGCTCAGGACGCCATTACTCCACTATCGATACATAGCAAATAGTTGTTTGCTGCTATATTAAAGTTCTAAGTCTCATATATAGCACCTTTAACAAAACAGTCGTCTCTGAAAAAAAGACGGAATTTTCAAGACTGTTTTAACATCGAAACCATCCCAACTTTAATCCTTACACTTAGGAAAGACCGAAGGTAGGAGGATAGTAGGAATTGCATTCACATTCACCCGGAGGTTAGAGACAACATCGCATTAATGGACACATCATCCTGCTCATCCTGCTGTGGGGATTTGCAGTACATGTGAACGCCCTCGTAACCCGAACCTGGCCCCGGTCTCCTCCAGTGTTGACTTAAAAGGGATAAAGGCAGAGACTGGCTTGATTTAATCAGAAACGGATGTTACTGTAAAACCGGGTCCTCTTGTTTGGGCCATGTGGTCAAGTTCGAGGCCACAAACCTGGTTCTGAATTGCAGTGGTTCTCATGGAAGGGGTTGCGAGATGATCCATACAATATGTGTGTGTGTGTGTGTGTGTGTGTGTGTGTGTGTGTGTGTGTATACATATATACAGTGCATCCGGAAAGTATTCACACCCCTTCACTTTCCCCACATTTTGTTATGTTACAGCCTTATTCCAAAATGGATTAAATTCCTTTTTTTCTCATCAATCTACACACAATACCCCATAATGACAAAGTGAAAAACGTTTTGTAGAAATTTTTGCAAATTTATCAAAAATAAAAAACTGAAATATTGCATGTACATAAATATTCACACCCTTTGCTATGACACTCAAAATTGAGCTCAGGTTCATCCTGTTTCCACCGATCATCCTTGAGATGTTTCTATATCTTGATTGGAGTCCTCCTGTAGTAAATTCAATTGATTGGACATGATTTGGAAAGGCACACACCTGTCTATATAAGGTCCCACTGTTGAAAGTGCATGTCAGAGCAGAAACCAAGCCATGAAGTCAAAGTAATTGTCTGTGAACCTCCGAGACAGGATTGTATCGAGGCACAGATCTGGGGAAGGGTACAAAAAAAAATCTTCAGCTTTGAAGGTCCCAAAGAGCACAGTGGTCTCCATCATTCGTAAATGGAAGAAGTTTGGATCCACCAGGACTCTTCCTAGAGCTGGCCACCCAGCCAAACTGAGCAATCGGGGGAGAAGGGCCTTGGTCAGGGTGGTGACCAAGAACCCGATGGTCACTCTGACAGAGCTCCAGCGTTCCTCTGTGGAGATGGGAGAACCTTCCAGAAGGACAACCATCTCTGCAGCACTCCACCAATCAGGCCTTTATGGTAGAGTGGCCAGACGGAAGCCTCTGCTCAGTAAAAGGCACATGACAGCCTGCTTGGAGTTTGCCAGAAAGCACCTAAAGGACTCTCAGACCATGAGAAACAAGATTCTCTGGTCTGATGAAACCAAGATAGAACTCTTTGGCCTGAATGCCAAACGTCACGTCTGGAGGAAACCAGGCACCTCTCATCACCTTGCTAATACCATCCCTACAGTGAAGCATGGTGGTGGCAGCATCATGCTGTGGGGATGTTTTTCAGCAGCAGGAACTGGGAGACTAGTCAGGATCGAGAGAAAGATGAATGGAGCAAAGTACAGAGAGATCCTTGATGAAAACCTGCTCCAGAGCGCTCAGGACCTCAGACTGGGGCGAAGGTTTACCTTTCAACACGACAATGACCCAGACAAAGAAGGAGTGGCTTCGGGACAAGTCTGTGAATGTCCTTGAGTGGCCTAGCCAGAGCCCAGATTTGAACATCTCTGGAAAGACCGGAAAATAGCTGTGCAGCGACGCTCCCCATCTAACCTTACAGTGCTCGAGAGGATCTGCAGAGAAGAATGGGAGAAATACCCCAAATATAGGTGTGCCAAGCTTGTAGCTTCATACCCAAGAAGACTTGAGGCTGTAATTGCTGCCAAGGGTGCCTCAACCAAGTAAGTGAGTAAAGGGTGTGAATACTTATGTACATGCAATATTTCAGTTTTTTATTTTTAATAAATTTGCAAAAATTTCTACAAAACCTTTTTTGCTTTGTCATTATGGGATATTGTATGTAGATTGATGAGAAAAAAAGGAATTTAATCCATTTTGGAATAAGGCTGTACATGCTCCTCATTAGTTCAGCACTCACAACACCATTGACGGTTTCAGAAAAAACACTATATATTTATATATATACACACACACACACACACAGCTGGTGATAACTTATGGCATGAAACAGGCTTGTACTGTCTCATAAAGAATTTGCTTGACTCACTGGATTATTTTGCTCCTTATTTGTTGAGCACTTTCCCTACCATTGAGTGTTTCTTTTAACAAAGTTATATTGTATTACAGTGACGCCGTCTTTGGTCATTGTGACAAATGCATTTCTCTTAAAAAAGGAATAGCTCTTGCCTCTAGGCGTTTTCTCAAGAAATAAATGAAATAGTCTGGAAGGGAAATTCAAAACCTAATATCAGTGTTACAGTTCAGTTGTTCATGATTAGGATATCACTACTTTTTCGAAGGCCATGCCCCAATAATAATGAGATCCCATTCATTCTGCCTCCAACTCAGAATGATTCCGATTATAGATTTCAGCTGAGAACAACATGGCTAAAACAAAACAACAACAAAAAAATCTCAAAACAGAATCGTAAACACTGGGAACATAGAAAATGAATTCAGAGACTTTTCACGGTTTCGGTATCTCTGTTTATTTCCTCTTTGTTGGAAATAATGGCATCCTGTGCTGTGAAAGATTTCTAACCATTACATGCTTTAATCCTTATGGCATGTTAGTGTGCATGAGGATGAATGGAGAGAGTCATGTTAAGTGGATAAGATGCTGTGCCAAAAGAACAAAAAAAGAAAAAAGTACGAGGCTAGGTACAAAGTACGAGGATATATTGTTCAGCTGGTGAAGTTTCTAGCCGTGTTTGCTGGAACAGACTTGACATTTCTGTTGGCGGTCTGGTGACTGGGGGTGTAATTCTATACTTTGGCAACCTGCCACCCCAAATGGGAAAAGCATCGCACGCCGCTGTCATTTCTGCGTGTGACTAATGGACAAACGTCACGGCATGAAATCTGATGAAATGTGTATGCCACAGGTCATACATTTATAATCGCTCATCCATTTATAATTACTCCCACACCTTTTCTACTTTTTTTTTTTTTTTTGCACAAATGCATCCCAGTGTATCCCACAACAGGATGGGGTCATTATCCCTTTATGAGAATTTCCAGAGTTTCTGGGATTTTCCCATTATGATGGTCATAAAGAGGCAAATCCAGAGAACCACTTTACGTGAGATGCGTCACCCCCAGTATCTGTGTGCAATCAGATTTTATTTTTTTCATGATCTAGAGGACTGGGGAAAAAAGACAACATTCCCTACGAACTCTTTCAATGAGCAGGGTTGTCTTAATAAATGCCAGACAACATTGTTTTTTTTCTCTTTAATTTATGGGAATTTAACCTTAACAAATGTTTGCACTTTAGCTGGGAATTTGTCATCTTTTCACGCTTTTTAAGAGTCGCTTTGTCTTTGTCTACTCACATTAACGTCTGAGGAAAACAGATAGTGCAGACTACTGCAGACACATATTTCATCCCTGACCGAGGACTTCGTTGTCACAACTCACGACCTTGTCTAACATGTATTACGGCTGATAGTTTGCAATTTCAAAAAGTATTTTAAAACAAACCAGTTGCAACTTGCATCATTTCATCAGGCATCGTTCATCATCCTCCTATTATCATCTGTGCATGTCAGTCCACTCACAGTGCAGCAATATTAACTTAGACTAGAGGTTACAGAAGTGGGCTTGAGGCAAAGAGACTCTGGTTTGAATCTTCATAATGATTGGCAGAAAAAAAAAAGAGTTTAAGGAAAGCAAACAAGTAGCACTTGACAGGTGTCACTGAGCATGGGACTTGACCCCCAAATGCATCATCATAATGCTTCATAAGCCGATGTTTCTACTGAGCATTTCCACAGCAGTTTTGGGGAAAATATGTGATCGTGGGAAATTGGAAGTTGGATGTTGCTCCTAAGGAGCATGTGTGTTCAGTCAATGTACTTTCGATAAAATTTGGGGTAAAAAACATGAGCTCGTTGAATTAGTAAGGCTGCCAGGTGTAGGGCTTTGAATCCCGCTGGGGCCAGCAATGGGGGCCAGTATTTGCAGTCATGCAAAGAAAACGTCTCTCGGTGCTAGTCTTTCATTCTCAATGTATTCTCATTAGAGAAGTTACTGATGCATGCTGGAATGGGTTGGCAGCTCACGAGCAACAAACTCTGGATGGGAGTCCTATTGAACAGCCTGTTCAATATGCTCAGCCCGCTCATGTTTCTTGGTCGGACAGACTGCAAAAAATTTAATACATCCACTCTACTCCAATAAGCTAGTAAAATAGTCTGTGATGTAGGAAAGAGAGCTTTTTATCCAGCTATAAAATCAGTTTTTCTTTCAGATTGTACCTTGGGCAAATTTTCACTATTTCAGTTAGTGAAATAGTAGGCCAGACAGACCCTATTTTTGGCCAGTTGAAAATAATCGTGTTAGACATGCAATATCTCTCATTTCCAGCTTTGGCAAGGGCTCTGCATAGTTCACTCCGGTGTCTGGCAATTTTCCCTGCTCATGAAGAATGCAGCATTTAATTTACTCGTTCTTTATGTGACCTTAATCATTTCTGCGTCAAGGGCAATCCAAAACTCCCAAGACACAAGATCAGTCTGTCTGGATGTGGGAGGAAAGAGCTGTGTGTGTGTGTGTGTGTGTGTGTGTGTGTATAAACATGTACAAGGGAGCGAGCGCTGTCGTCATTTAAAGTGCTGATGATGAATAAGTGCTTGACTGTATGTGCGCGAGTCAGTCCCACTGGTGTACATTTAAACGATAGAGAGATGCTCCCTCACTCACATCGACTCCCTGGTGGTCTTTGAGGTTAATTGCTTTCTCCCGCGTGCGCTTACAGATTAACTATCTCGCCGAACACACAAAATGACTCTGCATAAACCGTAGTAGGTTGACTGAGTGAATGCATGCTTGTGCGCTCAAATAGCGAGGTGTGCAGGGGGGACGGAGGCCGATGACTCTGTGTCCGACTTTGGCAAACAAAAACAGCTCAACAGCTGCAGAGAACACCAGATGCCAGAGCTTCAGTGTTTTAAAGTGTCTCGCTGACCCTCAAGTCTTCAGCCTCACGCTTAAAAGTCTGACATTTACAAAACTAAAAATGATGTATAGCCACAATTACAATGTAGAGAGTAAGGAGTTGAAAACACAAATTACAAGTGAGTGTGTGTGTGTGTGTGTGTGTTGGGGGGTGGGGGGGTGAACCAAACCTTGATGAGTTTCTTCTCATGCCAAAGCTTACCTCGAGTGACACGCTCCCAGCTAAACATGGGGCTTCACCTCCGAGGTGATCAGACTTTCTTCGGTTAGGTGAGGGATACCAAAGTGAAACCGAACACTACAGAATGACCCGGCAGCTTCTGGGTTGACACGAGGGCAGGGGTAGGGGTCAGGCAGTGTTAGTTTAGAAGAGTGCGAGCCGAAAAACCACCGACTCTTAAAAATACCGGCATCTGGCTCGCTTTAACGGTCCATAGTAGACACACGGACAAATACGCGCGGAGACGCACGCAAACACACATTTTACACGTTAACCTTCATGACCTGCTTGCTAATTTTTTTTTTTTTTAATATAGATCTGCAAACCATGTGTTTGGACTGCAGAGCCTCTCTCCTCTTTGTGTAATCACACATAGGATCCTGCAGTGTTGTCACTTTTCAGTGTCATATGTGGGCCGCAGTGTTGTTTCAGATGCAGAGCAGATCTATTAAGCAACCCTGTTTATATAAAGCGCTTGTGTCGTAACGTCCGAGAGGCGCGTGTCTCGAGAGGGTGAGGCAATGTTAGATGTCAGACCTGACTTAACAGTAACGGCAAATGTCTCTAAATGTTGATTTGAGTCTATAAAGGCGGTGATGACAAAGCGTAAGCTGTAAGAGGTCGTCAGTAAGAGAGGAGAATGATGTAAAAATGGAAGAGTTATCACGACATTGGAGAGCTGTCACATCAAAAGGGATGCAAAGTCAAAAAAGAAATCTGATGCATGACCAACAAGACGGTGTCCATGACCATCAAGATGGTGCCGTGCTATGGTGACATGGTGCTGCTCTATCTGTCTTGTTTTTGTTTATATGTTTTTGCAGATTCAGCGTGTCGACAGCCAAATCAAATTTGATGGGCTTGAATCGCTACATATTATACGATCCATGTGTAACGCCCAACCAAAGCTGAAATACTCCTTGAGTGACTTTGTTACCAGAGATGCGAAGTCAAGGGACAGCATTAGCAACAGCGACCAATATCTGTGGCACAGGAAGTGGAGGAGGAGAGCCAGATTTCTAGTTTGGCTACGCCTTCATAAACATTGTACACCGCTTCCTCGTATAATACTGCCCATGGTTCACTCCATGGTTAACCCAGACTCCACACTACACAAAGAGGACTTTTCCTTGCACCCGGCCGACCGCACTACGGACTCAAACAGACGGAAGGGTGGAGGTGTGTGTTTTTGTACCAATCAGAGGTGGTGTACGAACACTAAAACTCTGTCACGGTCATGCTCTATGGAGTTAGAGTCACTCACCATCAAGTGAACACCTTTCTACCTGCCACAGGAATTTTCCTCAATCATACTGATCGCTGTCTACATTCCCCCGCAAGCTGGGGCATCAGCTGCTAACCAGAAGTTAGCGAGCCACGTTATGGATGTTGAAAACTTGTACTCGGATTCGGCGGTGCTGACACTAGGTGACTTTAACCATGTCAACTTGAAAAAGACTCTACCAAGTTTTAAACAGCAGATCTATGTCGCCACCAGGTATGACAAAGTGCTAGATCAATGTTACAGTGTCATCTCTAACAATCATAATAATAATCATTACATTTATGTAGCGCTTTTCTAGACGCCCAAAGCGCTTCACATTGATGGGGCTAATGCACTTAAACCACCACCTGGGTGATGCACGGCAACCATTTTGCGTCAGAATGCTCACCATACATCAGCTTGAGGTGGAGAGGGAGGAATCATTGAGCCAATTACATGGGGGATGATTAGGTGGCCAGATGCAGAGAACCAGGTTGGGAATTTTGCCAGGACACCAGGGAACGCCCTAGTCTTTATGATTAGTGCCATGGGATCTTTAATGACCACAGTGAGTCAGGACCTCGGTTTTACGTTTCATCCGAAGGACGGCATCTCCTACAGCACGGTGTCCCCATCACTGCACTGGGGCATTGGGAATTGATATTTGTTGTTTTTTTATTATGACCAGAGGTAAGACTGCCCCCTACTGGCCCACCAACACCACTTCCGGCAGCAACTCTGTTTTTCCGGGAGGTCTCCCATCCAAGCCCACACCTGCTTAGCCTCTGTCATTTGGCAGAGCCAAGGTGCATGTTGGTATGGCTGCCGGCGCATGCCGTACGATGCATTTCCTTCCGTGGTTTGGACAACCTGGGAAAGTCTGATCATAACATGATTTTTCTAATCCCCAAGTATCATCAAAATTTAAAACATACAAAACAAAGTACTGGGGTAATGAAACAATGGTCTCCCCAGGCTATGGAGAGGCTTAGCAACTGTTCAGATATTACAGACTGGTCGGTCTTTAAGGAGTCATGCCATGACTTAGACGATTACACCAATACTACTATGTCTCACTTCAATTTCTCAGAAACTGTGCATTACATCCAAGACAGTGACAGTGTTTAGTAACAACAAGCCATGGTTCAGCAGAGCAATTAAAATGTTATGTAGGAGGGGCGTCCGGGTGGCGTGGCAGTCTATTCCGTTGCCTACCAACACATGTTACCTCTGGCTTGGTCGGGCATCCCTACAGACACAGTTGGCCATGTCTGCGGGTGGGAAGCCAGATGTAGGTATGTGTCCTGGTCGCTGCACTAGCACCTCCTCTGGTGGGTCAGTGCGCCTGTTCAGGGGGAAGGGGGAACTGGGGGGAATAGCGTGAACCTCCCCCGTGCTATGTTGCCCTGGCAAAACTCCTCACTGTCAGGTGAAAAGAAGCAGCTGGCGACTCCACATGTATCGGAGGAAGCATGTGGTAGTCTGCAGCCCTCCTCGGATCGGCAGAGGGGGTGGAGCAGTGACCGGGATGGCTCAGAAGAGTGGGGTAACTGGCTGGACATAATTGGGGAGCAAAATGAGGGGAAAAAATGTTATGTAGGAAGAAAAACAACGCATTCAAGAGGGGCGATGGAGAACGCTACAAATCCACAAAATATGAATTTGAGCGGGCAGTGAGGAAGGCTAAGGCCAGTTACAAAAGTAAGCTGGAGAACAAGCTCCAGGACAAGGACAGCAGAGGTGTGCGGCAGGGACTGTGGGAAATTAGCAACTATAAGGTGAAACACTCAGCCTATAATGATGACCCCAAGCTCCCTGACAAACTTAATGAATTCTACTGTAATTTTAATAAAACCTCACCCCGCCAACAGAGTCTGCCTACAGTGGAAGCCCCCCTGAGTGAGTCAATCAATCAATCAATCAATCAATCAATCAAGCTGCATCCACCTTTTGTGATTGGACAGCATGAGGTCAGGTGTCTGCTGCGCAATCAGAACAGCAGCAAAGCTGCAGGCCCTGATCTCGTGTCCTCAGCCACTTTAAAATGGTGTGCTGCTGAATGTGCTTCTGTTCTGACTTGGGTTTTTAATTGGTCTATCAACCAGTGTAAAGCACCATCATGCTTTAAATCTGCAGTAATAATTCCTGTGCCTAAGAAACCCATTGTTAGCGGTTTAAATGGCTACAGGCCCGTTGCCTTAACATCTGTTGTAATGAAAGTGTTTGAGTGTATAGTATGTAAACATCTGTCCAGTGCTGTGCTAGACCCCAATCAGTTTACGTACAAGGCCAATAGGTCAGTGGATGATGCTGTATCTCTCTGTCTCCACTCCATCTTGCAGCATCTAGAGGTGCCTGCCACCTATGCTCAGGTACTGTTCATTGACTACAGCTCAGCTTTTAATATAATAATACCCACAAGGCTATTTAACAAACTTTTGCAGCTAGGTTTCCATCAGTCTCTATGTCTCTGGGTCTTGGACGTATTACTAGGCAGAACACAGGTTTTTAAATTGAACAACAGACCTTCAAATTCATTGAACATTAACAAAGGTGCCCCCCTCTGGGGTGTGTCCTCTCACCTCGGCTCTACTCATTATACACACTGTATTTCACAACGACAATGTAAAGATTACTGAGTTTGCTGATGATACAACACTGGTGGGACTGATTCCCTTTAATGATGAGACAGCTTATAGCAGGGGTCGGGAACCTTTTTGACTGGGAGAGCCATAAAAGCCAAATATTTCTAAATATATTTCATTGAGAGCCATATAGTATTTTTAACGTATAATAAATTAAATATGTCTTACTTTTAATGCGACTTCTGGTGCTGCATGGTTTTGCTGATGGCCTTGTAGTTTGGTTCATACGTGGTGAGGTTGAGCTTCATGCAGGCGTTGAGGCTTCCATCAGTTAAACGTGAGCGTAGGTTGGTCTTAATGTTCCTCATATGCGAGAAAGACTGTTCACATGCATATGTAGAGCCAAACATGGTCAATACGGCAATACTCACACGCTGCATTGTGTGGTATGTCACAGGAAGCTCGTTCCAAGTTTTAAGAATCAGCTGGTCTTCAGGTTGAAGATTTTTAATTTCTGTCCACTTGTGTTCCCTCGCCAGCTCTGCTCGCTGTCGCGCAAGACTTTCCAACTCTCCATTAAGTGACTTGAACTTACTCATCCACATGTCTGATGCCTTCAGGTCAGCAACTTCCAGCTAAAAGTCTCCGATAGAGACCCCGGGGATGCATGTCAGGTCGATTTTGTCCACTGCACACTCATGTGGATGAGTGATGAACTTGAAAAGACCAGTGCGCGCACGAAATTCTCCAAAACGTGCTTTGAATGACTGCAGGAGATTGAACGTAAAGCCAGCTAGCTGCTGGAGATCCAGATGTTGAGTGGAGTCACTTGCTAAGCATGCATCTCTAAATTGTTGCAGTCTTTCAAAGTGCAGAAGACGACCTGTTTCAATGTCCCTGAGAAAGACTTCCAGCTTGCTTTCAAATGCAAACACTGCTTGTTGAAGGGATGAGATTGTATTTCCAATACCTTGCATTTTCACATTGAGCTGGTTCAGATGGCCAGTTATGTCCACGAGATAGTGAAACTGCAGGAGCCAGTCAGTGTTGTCTAGCTCAGGATGCTTGACGCCTTTCATTTCAAGAAAAGTCCGGATTTCACTCAGGCAAGCTGCAAAACGGCTGAGCACCTTCCCCCTTGACAACCAACGCACGTTGCTGTGTAAAAGCAGACCGGGATAATGATTCCCAACTTCTTCTAACAGAGCTTTAAACTGGCGATCATTTAAAGCTCGGGCAACAATAAAGTTGACCACTCGAATGACCAGAGACATCACCTCGCCAAGCTCCTGGCCACACGTCTGAGCGCAAAGCGCCTCCTGGTGCAGGATGCAATGAAAACTTAGGATGGCTCTCTTTTCATGTTCACGGAGAAGCGCTGCAAATCCTTTGTTCTTCCCCAACATACAGGGTGCACCATCAGTACAGACAGAAATAAGTTTATCCATCGGTAGTTTTTTTTCTTTAGCAAACTCCATGAAAGACATGAATAAATCCTCTCCTCTTGTTGTCCCTTTCATTGGCAAAACAGCCAAGCTTTCCTCACGCAGTGTGTCACCTGCAGCATACCTGGCAATGATACTGCACTGAGATAGATGGCTAACGTCTGTTGACTCATCTAACGCGAGAGAAAAGTATGTCCCGGCGTTTATGTCCTTAATTTGTGTTTCCTCGACTTGACTTGCCATCATGATGCTACGATCGTGCACAGTTCTTGCTGACAGGGGCATGTCTTTTATTCGTTTGATTATCTTGTCTTTATTTGGGAAGTCATCAAACAGTTCATTGGCCACATCAAGCATGAATGTTTTGGCATACTCGCCATCTGTGAATGACTTTCCATTCCTTACTATTGCCAAAGCCCCCGCAAAGCTAGCGGAATTCCCGTCACCTTGCTTGGTCCACACACGTAGTTGCTGCTGACTCGTCTGCACTCTCCGCTGTAGCTCCTCGCATGCCCTTTTCCTGCTGTCCCCCGCTGGATATTTCGATGCAAATGAAGCATGGTGCGTATCGAAGTGCCGCTTTATATTTGACCGTTTCATCGATGCAATTTTATCATTGCATATTAGACATACCGCAGATCCTGCTCTCTCCACAAATGCAAATTCCTCTGTCCACGCAGCCTGGAATGCACGGTAATCATCGTCTTTTTTTCTTTTCGCCATCTTTTCCGTTACAAGGGTTGAAGCGGATAAACTAGTTGGCTATCTGATAAAATTGATTTCTTCACCTTTACAATGACCCGGACATGCTCGCGAGCCATTGGTTCCCGACCCGACCCCCGGGTGACCCGTGAAATTTATCTTCAAAACTAATTTCTGTTTACTTTAAAATGACACAGTATTATTAAGAAATATCACAACTATTTTAAAATCAGTTCCAAACTGATTTTTTTGAAAAAAAAATAATTTTCAACTCAAAATTGTCTGGGAGCCATATGCCGTCACCGGAAGAGCCATATATGGCTCGCGAGCCATAGGTTCCCGACCGCTGGCTTATAGAATGAAGGTCTCCTCTCTTGTCGACTGGTGTAGCAATAACAATCTGGAACTGAACATGAACAAAACTAAAGAACCTAGGGTTGACTTCCATAAAAATCAGGGAGGGCTACTACCACTGGCCATTAACAACCAAGTGGTTGAGAGACTGGATCATTTCATATTCCTTGGGACTATAATCTCCTCCTCCCTGAAATGGGTAGACAACTTCATCACCATCCAAAAGAAAGCTCACCAAAGACTATTCTTTCTAAGAAAGCTTAGGAAATGTGGAGTGTCAAGGGTTGCAATGTTACATTTCTACAAAACAGTAATAGAAAGTGTGCTGACTTTCTCAATAACTGTATGGGATGGCAATTCTGCAGCCCATGAGAAAAAACTGTTGGACAGAGTCGTGTGCACAGCCTCAAAAATAATTGGCTGTGAACTCTCCACCATTTCTAAATTGTACCATATTCGCTCTCAATGGAAAGGTTTTAACATTTTAAAGGACTCCTTACACCCGGCCAACCCCCTATTCAATCATCTGCTTTCGGGTAAAAGACTCTGCAGTATCAAGACCAGAACAACTCGCTTCCACAATAGCACTTATCCTGTAGCAGTCCACATCCTAGATGCTTCACTGACTATACAAGTACGTATAGTCTCGTTAAGCACATGCACTTTTTTTGTTATAGTTAGCTTTTTTTTTAATGTTCTTTTTTGCATCCTGCAGCTATCCAGAGAGAATCCTGTGGAGACAGAATGGCAGAAGCCTTCTTTAAAGAAAAGTAAAACTGCAGTTGCTAGGATCAGACTTTGGGAAGTTTAGCTGTTCATGTAGTTCAAAGGGAAGAACAAAATTAGACTGTTTACTGTTCTCTCTCTCGCTCTGTGTGTGTGTGTGTGTGTGTGTGTGTGTGGTGAGGAAGCATACACAAAAAGATGACCGTGTATGTGGTTGCATGCTTGCAGGTACATGTGCCTGCCTTGTGTGTGGATAGGGGGATTTCACACAGCTATAATCTGAATATTGAATATGTGTGTGTGGGGGGGGTGTGCATATAAGGTGACGTGTACGGGTCCTAGTGGGGCAGCTAAGAGCAAATTTTGACAGAATCGTTGACTTTGTGATACAAGCACCAAATTTCGCATAGAAACTAATCAAGGGTTAGCTGATATAAAAACAATGCTAGCCACTTGAAAATCAACCTGTCATGGTAATTATATGAGTGAAAGTCATGCATAACCAGGGCACACTGGTGACATCACTGGCTGGGCCCATACACACACACACACACAATTTATTATTATTACTGCTTTTTGTTCTGTTTGGTGGTTATTTATTACTATATTTGCGGCAGTGCTGAGGAGCCGAAACACAAGAATTTTACTCTCTTGTACTTGTATATTGAGATGTAACAAATAAAGAATCTTGACTCTTGCTGTGAAACTCAGCATGGAGTTATACAGTTAAGTGTCCCAAATGATATCTAATTAGCCCTCATGTCAGTTAGGTATCTGTACCTGAATTGACAGGATGTGCCAGCATGGGACAGCCGAGCCAAGGATGATGGGGCTTTAGTCATCCAGATGGTATACAGATTGCATAGGACTTGAATGACACTTGATGAACAATCAGCAGAGGTGGCGCTAGACTCTCAGCACAGAGGGAGCGAAGCATTCTCGAGGGACCCTTTTAATAAAATCATTTTAAAATTCACAACCGTAAAATATATGATATACCCTATCCTATGCTATCCATAAACAGAAATTGACACTTATTGATCCAAGCAAGCCTATATCTAGGAAAACATATAGTGAAACCACGTTGTCAGACAAATCTGTTCATGTTCAAATAATTTCAGCACCGAGAACAGCACATGGCTCTCTACGTGCATCGATTGACAAACGGTTCAATACCACCGCCAATAGACAGCGACAGGCCAGGTGCACGGTCTCAGTACCATGTCTTTCTTACAGGGGAACAGACACAGCGGTCTACAACATTATACAAGGCCTATTCAAACATAAAATAGACACAGTGGTATACAACACTACAAGGCCTATCCAAATACAAAGTAGGCAGCGTACAACATCACAGACAGTGACACAGACAAGTGTTGAAATGCAGTAAGCATGGAGTTAAATGACAGATTAATCTAAACATTGACTGATTTCTTCATTACCAAAATTTAGGATAATAAAGGATAAATATGGATGTATTAACATTACTCCATTCACCAATTGTTGTCCCTGCTCAGCCAGCTGTAGTTTAGTCCTCTATAGCACAGGTAAAGCGCTGGATGACCCCCATCCATAGGGTTAGTGGTGGTGTCAGGAAGGGTATTCAACATAACATTTTGTCAAATCTTTATGCGGATTGACAAGACCATACCAGATCGGTCGAGGCTCCATATGGGATCGGTCAAGGCCCGGGATAACAAGACCGCCATTGATGCTGTGCCCTCACAGGGTACTGATGGAAACTGTAAACTCTGCTGTGGTGACGCCTGAGAAACAGGGAACAAGCTGAAAGTAGAGGAACAAAGACAGTCCCTTTTTAAAACTTCATCCTCCTCTCCTTCACAGTGGCAAACCTGCAAACCACTTTGTCAACGTTTCTGTCCCACTCAACCCACAGCAAAGTGAGACTGGATAGTCTGGCCTCACCCATGCATGAATGCAAATCTAACTAACTAAAATGGAAGGAGTCTGTCTGTATGTCTGTCCTTTGATTTTCTCGACAACTGTTATTCCGATCGACTTCATGCTTGGTGGATGTATTGATGAGGACCCAAGGAAGTACAGTGTCGAGTGTGAAGTTGTTTGGATGAGCAGTTGGGGAGAAAATCGAAGGATAGACACACATAGACATTCTTCCCATGGTGACCAGACGAACAGCGCCACTCTGACATTGCAACCCACATTTTGGTCGGTGGGGGAATTACACCCGAATAGCCACTGCACTAGTTGTGCTTATGGCTGAAACTTCGTTCGGCACTGACGCTGCTGATGGGAAAGGTTTTGCAAAAGCCAGCGGGGCCCCTACAGAGTGTGGGCCCTAGAGCGGTCACCCCCTCTGCCCCCCGCAGTCACTCCGTTTATGACGATTGGGCTATTCCATACAACAATGTGCTTACAATTAACGTGGTAAAAGGATAAACCCTTGGTCTTTAATTGTTTATTACCATATATTCTTGAATATGGCTGACATTGAAGAATCTTCGTCCAAGGGGCGAACAAATTGGAACAAGTGCCGTCTTTGTCAGCTGGACAAAAACGAAGATCTTAAATTTCCACCAATTTCCCATACAGAACAGGAAGGCTACAGTATGAGTGATCCTGCCCAATTAGAGGAAAGTGACATTATTGAAGCAACTTTGAGGAGGTGCAAGGCAACATATCATCAAAGCTGTAGGCTCATGTTGGAAAGGACAAGAAAAAGAATAACAACTGAAACAAGTGGAGAACGACAAACAAAAGTGCCGAGAACTAAGTCAAATGTTTCAAAGAAACAGGAATCTTTTTCATTGCTTAGACAAGCCATGGCAATGCAACTGAGTTATAGACTTCTGCTGAGGAAGGGAGATGCTCGGTAGATGTGGGAAATTAAACATTTTGGAAAAACACTGACATTTTTTAGCTTGTGACAATGGGTTTTTGGACATAGCGGTTGACATAAACTGGTATGTGAATGGATCAGGATGGCAGCTCATGTACACTGCTCAAAAAAATAAAGGGAACACCTAAAAACACAATATAGACCTCGATGAATGAAATATTTCAGCTGAAAATCTTTATTTATTAGACAGAGGAATGTGTTTAAAGCAAAATAACCTAAGAATGATCAATGGAAATCAAAATCATTAGCCCATTAAGGTCTGGATTCAGAATCATACTCAAAATCAAAGTGGAAAATGAGAACATAGGCTGATCCAACTTCTGTGGAAATTCTTCAAGACGATTCAAAATGAAGCTCAGTAGTGTGTGTGGCCTCCACGTGCCTGTATGCACTCCCTACAACGTCTGGGCATGCTCCTGATGAGACGACGGATGGTCTCCTGAGGGATTTCCTCCCAGACCTGGATCAGGGCATCGGTCAACTCCTGGACAGTCTGTGGTGCGACATCGCGTTGGCGGATGGTACGAGATATGATGTCCCAGAGGTGCTCGATTGGATTCAGGTCTGGGGAACGTGCAGGCCAGTCCATAGCATCAATGCCCTCGACATACAGGAACTGCTGACACACTCTGGCCACATGAGGACGAGCATTGTCATGCATGAGCAGGAACCCAGGGCCCACTGCACCAGCATATGGTCCGACAATGGGTCTGAGGATCTCATCCCGGTACCTAATGGCAGTCATGGTACCTCTGGCTAGCACGTAGAGGTCTGTGCGGCCCTCCAAGGATATGCCTCCCCAGACCATCACTGACCCACCGCCAAACCGGTCATGCTGGAGGATGTTGCAGGCAGCAGAACGTTCTCCACAGCGTCTCCAGACTCTCTCACGTCTGTCACATGTGTTCAGTGTGAACCTGCTCTCATCTGTGAAGAGCACAGGGCGCCAATGGCGAATCTGCCAACCAAGATGTTCTCTGGCAAAGGTCAATCGGGCTGCACGGTGTTGGGCTGTGAGCACAGGCCCCAATTGTGGACGTCAGGCCCTCATACCATCCTCATGCATTCTGTTTCTCACTGTTTGAGCAGAAACCTGCACATTAGTGGCCTGTTGAAGGTAGTTTTGTAGGGCCCCGGCAGTGCTCCTCCTGTTCCTCCTTGCACAAAGGACCAGATAGCGGTCCTGCTGCGGGGTTGTTGTCCTCCTGCGGCCCCCTCCACATCTCCTGGTGTACTGGCCTGTCTCCTGGTACCTCCTCCATGCTCTGGACACTGTGCTGGGAGACACATCAAATCTTCTTGCCACAGCACGCATTGATGTGCCATCCTGGATGAGCTGCACTACCTGAGCAACTTCTGTAGGTTGCAGATACCGCCTCATGCTACCTCTAGTGGTGAGGGCACTAGCAAAATGAAAAACTAACCAAAGATCGGCCAGAAAAGATGAGGACAGGCAAATGGTCTGTGGCCACCACCTGCAAATCCATTCCTTTTATAGGGGTTGTCTTGCAAATTGTCTAATTTCCACCTGGTGGAAATTAGACAATTTACCAACAGGTGAAATTGATTCACAAATCAGTGTTGCTTCCTAACTGGACAAGTTGATATCTCAAAAGTGTGATTGACTTGGAGCTACATTGCATTGCTTATGTGTTCCCTTTATTTTTTTGAGCAGTGTAGATGAGGATATGGACTTTGACAAATGGAAATTAGTGGGAGAGGAAGACGAGGATAGGGAAATGACAGGTGGGATGAAGTGAGTGCAAAACAACAATAAAAGAGACTTGGAAGAGAATAGTTCAGATGAAGACAGAGTTTAAAAAAGGTGAGGGGAAGTTAAAATAATCCTTAAATTCAAATAGGAAGATAAAACATGTTAATCTACATCCAATAACATTGTCCAGTGAAGTGAGGAAGAAAATAGAGGTGGAAATGGGTAAGATTGTGAGGGATGGAAGCTGGTCAGAAATGTGTACAACAGAAGACCAGAAAAACAGAGCTTTGCAAATTGGAGTGATAATGGGTATTCCTGTAGATGAAGACTTGGAAAGACAAATGAATGAGGGCAAGGTGAGTGGAACAAAGAGACTGAAAAGAACAATTTAAAAGGTGAAACGGTTGATAGCTGGTCTGTTCTTCTGGAATTTCAGTAATCTGTATTTTGAGAAAAAGTAAAAATCAGATATGAGTTTTCCCAATTAGACCCTATATCCCTCCCCCGCATCACCGTTAAATGCCAGCGATATGGGCATATAGCAGCGCTTCACAAAAGCAGAGATGTCCCAGCTGTGGAGGTGATCATAGAGCTGAACATTGTAAAGACAATGTGCAAAAGAAATGCAACTGTGGTGGCCAACACAAGGTAACATACACTCACTGGCCACTTTATTAGGTACACCTTGCTAGTACCGGGTTGGACCCCCTTTTGCCTTCAGAACTGCCTTAATCCTTCGTGGCATAGATTCAACAAGGTACTGGAAACATTCCTCAGAGAGTTTGGTCCATATTGACATGATAGCATCACGCAGTTGCTGCAGATTTGTCGGCTGCACATCCATGATGTGAATCTCCCGGTCCACCACATCCCAAAGGTGCTCTATTGGATTGAGATCTGGTGACTGTGGAGGCCATTTGAGTACAGTGAACTCATTGTCATGTTCAAGAAACCAGTCTGAGATGATTCGAGCTTTATGACATGGCGCGTTATCCTGCTGGAAGTAGCCATCAGAAGATGGGAACACTGTGGTCATAAAGGGATGGACATGGTCAGCAACAATACTCAGGTAGGCTGTGGCGTTGACACGATGCTCAATTGGTACTAAGAGGCCCAAAGTGTGCCAAGAAAATATCCCCCACACCATTACACCGCCACCACCAGCCTGAACCGTTGATACAAGGCAGGATGGATCCATGCTTTCATGTTGTTGACGCCAAATTCTGACCCTACCATCCGAATGTCGCAGCAGAAATCGAGACTCATCAGACCAGGCAACGTTTTTCCAATCTTCTATTGTCCAATTTTGGTGAGCCTGTGTGAATTGTAGCCTCAGTTTCCTGTTCTTAGCTGACAGGAGTGGCACCCGGTGTGGTCTTCTGCTGCTGTAGCCCATCTGCCTCAAGGTTCGACGTGTTGTGCTTTCAGAGATGCTCTTCTGCATACCTCGGTTGTAATGAGTGGTTATTTGAGTTACTGTTGCCTTTCTATCAGCTCGAACCAGTCTGGCCATTCTCCTCTGACCTCTGGCATCAACAAGGCATTTTCGCCCACAGAACTGCCGCTCACTGGATATTTTCTCTTTTTCGGACCATTCTCTGTAAACCCTAGAGATGGTTGTGCGTGAAAATCCCAGTAGATCAGCAGTTTCTGAAATACTCAGACCAGCCCGTCTGGCACCAACAACCATGCCACGTTCAAAGTCACTTAAATCACGTTTCTTCCCCATTCTGATGCTCGGTTTGAACTGCAGCAGATCGTCTTGACCATGTCTACATGCCTAAATGCATTGAGTTGCTGCCATGTGATTGGCTGATTAGAAATTTGCGTTAACGAGCAGTTGGACAGGTGTGCCTAATAAAGTGGCCGGTGAGTGTATAGTGGATGTGTGTCACAAAAAGGGTAGTGGAAATTGAACAAGTGAAAGCAGTTAATGTCAGCTATGCAGAGGCAGTGAAGAGAGTACAAGAACACAAGAGAAGAGAGGTCACTGACAAAGTTAACCAGTCCTCGGGATCAGAGGTAGGCCAAACAGAGAAACCTAACACAGCAATGACCGTGGATAAACTGATTGTGTTCATTTCTTATGGAATTAACTGTGCCGATCAAGCCAAAACAAGACAGAGAAAATTAGAATAATTGTGGAGGGAGCTGAGAGGTTTTTGGGTATATGAGATGTATCCTGGGAGCAGATTAATAGAAGACTTGAAGCAGATGGGACGTCGGTATGATTATTCTACAATGGAATGCAAGAAGTTTAATAGCAAATGACCAAGAGTTTAAAGGATCTATTAAATATCTTAAAAAGAAACCTGAAATCATGTGTTCAAGAAACATGGCTTAAGCCAGCATTAGACTTATTATTATTATTATTAAAGGACAGAGATCGAGGAGAGGGCAGAAGAGGAGGGTGTATATTTTTAAAGCAAGGAATACAAGATAGTTTTAGGAAAAGGAACAGAGTTGGAATATTTAACAATTGAAATTTGGACAAAAGAAGGGAATTTCAAAATTGTTAACTTTTACAATCCATGTAATAGGCTTTCCAAGGAGTTAATGGATGAACTTGCAATAAAATTAGGGGGGAAAGTGATATGTTGTGGAGCTTTAATGCCCATAGCACATTATGGGGTAATTGTATTGATGTCAATGGAATGGTGATAAAACAGTCAATGGAGAATAAAAATCTAGTGTGCCAGAATGACGGAAGTAGTACAAAAATTAACATCAGGACAGGCACAGAATTGACCATAGATCTTACGCTAGTGTCTGATTCATTGGCTGGTGTTTGTTCTAGGGAAGTCAGATGAACAACTGGAGGAAGTGACCACTATCCAGTAGTAATTGAAGTAAGCCTAAGTTTAGAGGAATATCATACAGGAAAATTACAAAATATTGTCTTTCGGTAGTTTTGATCGGGGAAAATTTAGGTATATTAGTAATCAAGGAATGTAAAAATTTGATATTAATGAAGATGTTGACAATTTCAATGTTTCAGTTTGTAGAGCCATTTTGGAGGCCGCAAACAGTCTGTTAGGAAAAAGGGAAGTAAGCACAAAAAGAAGATTGTACCATGGTAGACAAAAGAATGTGATAAAGCAATTAAGTCTCAAAATAAAGCTTTTAAAATGTTAAAAAAGGCATCACAATTTTCAGAATCTTATTGAATATAAAAGGTTACAACCAAATGTAAGGAGAATTATAAACAATGCAAAGAGGGACTTTTGTAGGACATTGTGTGACTCCATGAGAAGGGAGACAAGAATTGATAAAATCTGGAGAATGATACAAAGCATGAATAGGATTAGAAGAGAATATAAGTATCCGGACTTAAATGATGGTGAGACAACAGCAGTGAGAGATGAGGAAAAAGCAAAGTTTTTGGCAAAAACTTTTGTTAAAATTCACAGTTTGGACAATATTAGTGAAGAGGGGGAACAGAGGGAGGGAAACTACAATAGCAGAAAATTAGATATTACATCAGGGAGAAACCAATAACCTTCTAAACAAGCCATTTACAAGGACAGAACTGAACTGCTCCCTCAAGAGAACCAAGATGTCAGCATCAGACAAGAATCAGATTTGTTATACAATGATAAACTATCTCAGTGATTCATCCAAGGATATTTTATTGGACCTATATATAATAAAGTGTGGGAGGGTGGGAAATTGCCAAAAAGCTGGAAGGAGGCTGTTGTAGTCCCAATACACAATCCAGGGAAACATTGTTCTAACCCAGGGACTTAGACCAACTGCTTTAACATCTAATTTCTGCAAAATAACAGAGAAAATGGTAAATTAAAGGTTATCATATTATACAGAAAATAAAGGATATATATCCAAATACCAGAGTGCTATTTAGGAGAGGAAGAAATACTATGGATCCAGCTTTACACTTAGAGAATAAAATTAGAAAAGTACAGATAAAGTGATTGTGTATTGGCTGTATTTTTGATATTGAGAAGACATATGATATGATGTGGGGAGAAGGATTACTAATCAAACTTTGGAAATTAGGTATCAGAGGTCGAATATATTATTTGGATTAAGGTCTTTTTACGTGGAAGATTAATACATGTGGCGGCCTGTCCAGGGTGTCTCCCCGCCTGCTGCCCAGTGGCTGCTGGGATGGGCTCCAGCATCCCGTGACCCGAATTCGGATGAGCAGCTTGGATAATGGATGGAATGGATGGAAGAATACGAAAGAACTATTCAGGGAAATTTGTGGTTGAAAATGGAGCACCCCAAGGAAGCATATTAAGCCCTTTATTATTCACTATAATGATAAATGATGTATTTGTGGAAAGGGAGAATGGGATGGAGTTCTCTTTTTACATATGATGGGGCAATTTGGAAGAGGGGAAGAAATTTGGAATTCATTGTAAAGAATCTGCAGGACGCTATTAAGAAAGTAGAAGAGTGGTCATATAAACAGGGATGTAGTGAATCACGTTGTAATGTATGTAAGAGAGCTTTTTAAAACACTGAAAGTGTATGTCTTGGGCAACGTCATATTATTTGATTCCATTTTATTGAATGTGTGCTCAGTCCACGGGATTGGTGCAATTGAGGATTTACAGAAACTTTGTTTAAAACTTTTAACCCAGGACAAGAAACGCATGTTGGCTAAAATATAGCCAATACTGTCTCTCCTAATGAAACTCGCCCTCTAATGTCCTCCCAAGTAGATGTGTAGTCCGGCCGGATGGATAAATCATGTCCTAATAAAAGACTGTGTTTTTTTTTTTTTTTAACTGATGAATATGTTTTGCCGCAAATGGGACAAAGATCAACAAACTTTGAAGGAGTTTTCTTCGGTGACTGCGGCTGAGCCATCCTATTATAACGCATTGGTTCTCAACCTGGGGTCGGGACCCCCAAGGGGGTCGTGAGATAATTTCTGGGGGTCACCAGATGGTTGTGGAGAAAATAAGCATGAAACTGCCAAGACCCACAGTGCACCTGATGCAAAAAATAGGTGTACTGTCTTTCATTGCTGTGGTCCCCATATAAAACGCGGTGTGCTCTGCGCTGGCCCTCAGTATACTTCAACACTTCTTTGCGAGAACAATACAATACAAACGTTTGCACATTTAGTAGATAATAATAATCATTCTTCATATCAGGATCAGCATGAAAAAACATTGCAGGCATTGAATGTTACAGAAATCAAACATAAACCATTGTCACCTCAATTTATCATCATATGATTCACCTGAAGACATACATCAGCAATAACAGCTTCAGTGCAAATAACAGGGATACATTTAAAGCATCAGCTTCTTAAGAGAACCCTGGGATCCAGCGGTCTTGGTGCTATTTTGCATGGTGGAGCAGTTGACCAGAAAATCAAAGGAGAGTGTGAACAACAGCAGACTAATAGCAAGTGCAGTCCAGAACAACAAGGTTAATGTTTAAAGTTGATATAGCATAGCAAAGACCTGTCAAACTTTATTTGAATGGGTGTGCATAAGACTGACATGACCCTGTCATGAAAATGAAGCAATCTTTATGAATGTTTATGACTTTTGTCATTAATTTTGTCATTAAGTGTCATTCGGTCAATTATATCATTATTAATGCAAAATTGACATTGTTTGAGAGGTCTTTGTTGTAGCAAACAAAACAGAGTGGGACCGAGCCGCTTGGTTTGATATATTTCGCACGTCTGTACCTCGAAAACAGAAAGGCGGTGCATTACAGCGGTGGTTGAGAACCACCTTATAATGCACGCCTTGCTGGTACGACAGTATTTATAAACACACGACTTCTGCATGTCACCGCCCCGATATGAAGGGTCGCCCTAAAGATTAGTCTTATGCAGTCTAATTAGTGTAATGCAGAAGACACAATATATGCCTTTCACGGTGGTCACTATGTCAGATTGGGCAGTCATAGTGCTGTAAACTACTAATAAGACACGTTAGTCCCTAGCTAACGGGTCTGGCCCTTTAGCCGAGAGGTTAGTGACGTCGCCTTGTGGTGCAGTACACCGCGTATCGAATCCCACACCGGGCAAGAAAATAACCGGTTACAGTACCACAAATTCTTGCCGTGTCATAGCCGGGAGACTGGCAACACTATGACCCCGACTAATCATCATACGCTGCCTTTCACGCTCTTGCGAGAGTTCATAGGTCGCCGGAGCGGAGGGTCAAGAAATTGTAAATCATGGCTATGCGTGATGGTGGTGGTCTTGTGTTCCGAAACGAAAAAGAAAAAAACCGAGTGTGGACGCTGTTGTGGGTAGTGCTTCCGGGGGAATGGTAACCTAGCTTAGTGTAGCGAATTCGGGGGGGGGGGGGCGAACCCGCAGCTCCCGCACCGCGAGCGACATCGCTAACCCCTCGACTAAAGGGTCGGACTCGTTAGCTAGGGGCTAACCTGTCTACTTCCGCATGCACGTTACAATAGTTTAATCAGCTACTCACCGGGTTGCTGAAGTGCCCCCGCTATTTCTCGCCTGTCATGGACTCTCGAGGAAACGTCAAAAAAGCGGGGGTTTTCTTGCCACTGTTCAACGAACCTTTCCTCGGTGTCGTCGTTCCACCTGACTGACGGCAGCGATAGCAGCATCGCTTTCTCTTCGCCATGTTTACGTATGTGCACCTCTGTCATCCTGATGGTCAACGTCAAGGAACCCGTGGAAGTTGTCGGACTCGGCAGGAAAATACCAAAAAATAAAAATCTGACATGCGAGACTTTTCGTCGGGGCGTCCCAGACGCCACGTGCTATTCTTCGATTACGTCACACTACACGGGGAGGGGGTAAAGGTCGTTGTTCCCGATGTTCATAATCGGGTCCGACGCTGAAAATGGCTCGGCTACAGTAACATCGTGCCAGAATCCGGCTGAAATCGTGTAGTCTGATCCCGGCATTAGTTTGTTTTGACTTCGCTCCACTCTTAAACTCCCGGCAAAACCGATATGTTGGCATGGCTACGCATCAGTGCCGATTTAAAAAGATATCGCAGAGGTGGAAAACTCCGCTCCAGAAAGTAGAGGTACTAACCACGTATTTGCTCCACCCACGCACTAAACCAGCTGATTCCAATTAACGCAACACTTCAGCCAGGTAGGAGAACTAATTAGTGAAATCAGCTGGTTTAGTCCATGAATGGAGCAAATACATGGTTAGTATTTCTACTTTCTGAAGCCGGTTTTTCCACCTCTGGATTCAGGTGGATGCTTTGGTCTCTAGTGATTGGTGTGGCAAAAGCACCCCCCACCCCCACCCCACCAGGGTAGAGTGGAGCAGAGTGAAGATGGGGAGTTCAATGAGTTGACAATTCTGTCTGATATCAGGCGAGGTGGGTCATAGACATGGTGTTTGAGTCGTGAGGGACTCTTGTTTGCGTCTTGAATAAGACTGACCAGGTAGATCCGATTTATAGCTGTAATCCCAAATCCATTTAATGCTCTTTCTTCTTCAGTCAGTGTCACTAAAAGGGAGGGAATCGTTAAACAAGGGATTTTCAAGGCTTGAGATAATTCACACACGGGTTGTGTATGTGTGAAAAAAATATTTCAATGAGATGTGATAGTTAATGCTACAGCTGATCTAGCGATCCATCTGGCAAGCAGTATTACTTACTATATACTACCTAAACCAGTCATTAAAGGGTTGAGCACACAACACAAGGACTAAAATATTGTACACTTGTGTCCTGATAATTCATGATGGCGAGTCCAGGCATCCTTCACCCCACATGCCAAAGTTGCAGATACCATGATTTGATGGTGATGGTATAGGGTGAGATTTCATGATAAAACTGTTTAAATTCTGCAGGATGTTCTGACCATCATTGGAAGTTAGGTGGCAGAAATATATCCATCTGCAAATGAATATTTTCAGCTGCACAATGTCACAAAGCCAGATTGTCCGGGAATTGTTCCACATGCATAACAGTGATTTAAGCTCACCACAATGCCCTGCCCAGTCACAAGGACTTGCTCCAATTGAACATCTGTGGGACAAGATGAAAGGAGGTAATTGGAGCAGAGACCCACCACCGGCCGAGTTAACACATCTGTGGGAAGCGCTGAAGTCAGCATGGACCGGTGTATCTGTCGAATGCTTTCAACACCTTGTTGTGTTCATGCCTAACAGAAGTACCCCTGCAATGCAATGTGAGGAAGGCGTGCCTAATGTCTTGTACTCTCAGCATGCAACAGCTGGCTCTAAGGGAAAGGAGAAATGGCAAATTGCAAAGGATTACGATGGGGTCCAAGTTGCTCATCATCATCATTATCATCGTACCTGGTTGGGATAAGTGGTGAGAGCTGAGTGCTAGCTGTCAAGGTGATAGAGCTCCCATGGCGGGGTTTATTGTTTTAAGCAGAGTGTAGCAATGCACTGATACACTAAAACAACCAGTTAGTGTGTGGAAATGTGGTCACATCCTTAATTTTTAAACCATCAGTCTCACCTGATTGCCTGAAATCAGAGTCAGCTGATAATGTGTTCCCCAAATGTTGAGAATAAACCTTGTATCCATCCCACTTTCATATCAGGGCTCTTGTCATTTAGATAAACAAATAGTGCTCTGTCTTGATGTGGGCCAAGTCCCTGTCAGGGCGAGAGACAGTGCCAGTTTCCACGTGCCAGCTTTCCCTTCCGTCTATGTAGACCTACTAAATTATTCTCATTTCCTGACTAAGAGAACGAGGCGAAAGATGAGAAACAGCTGGGAACCTTTCACATAGTTTGGGTTGCTGGCATTGTCCCACTGTCTGCTCCTTCATCTATTCCTGGACTTGAAAGAATGGCCCAAACTAAACGGCACCGGGAGAACAACTTAAAAGTAACACACAGCACAATGGGGCAAATAACAGAAAGTCAGTTATATGTGTCAGCATGTTATGATGCAGATTTTCATTGCATTTGTAAGGCAACAAGCTTGGATTTAGGGTAAAACTATATCAACGTTGCTCCCTAAAAGCTAAATTGTGAAGTCGCAGTGCCATCTAGAGAATAGGTCACAGCCTGTCGATGAAATCTGATCTATAGATTATGTAGCAGGTTTCTCTTGCAGAAGAGAAACAGTCGGCATGTTTTGATTCCATTCTGTTGTGTTTTCAGTGGCGAAATATTTCCTATTCAGTGAACTCATGAGTATAGTACTGTATATGACACGCTGGTGTGGAATATTGGATGTCCTCGCCATGTTAAGAAAACGTTCTTGTTGTTGTAAACCGATCTGCAGCTGTGCCATGTTAACACTCGTTTAAGAAATCCTACAATTGTTGTACTACATCATATGACGTACACCTGGCAATGATATTTCAGTGCCATTTTTCATTGTTTTCTACACTGTTCAAGGGCAGTCTGAGTAGATTATGTAACTACGGAGTGTATTTCACTCTTTTTATGTGCATCGACTGTGTTTTTGAGTGGGATTCATCTCTTACAAGGCAAAAGTGACTGAAGCGCTGTTATATAACCCACAGCAAAATCATAGTACAATGGCGACGGTGCAACATTGCAGTTGTATCGAAGAGCAAACAGGAGAGGAAAAAAAGGCCAAGCATTCCTGTTTTGGCAATAATATTTATTTGTATTTCCCCAAGAATAACATGTAGTTCAGGACAACTTAATGTTTGAGAGAAGCTTGTACAGAAACTGCCGGAGCATTGTGTCCAGAATTGCACCCCGTTTAGAGAAATCGAGCCACTTACTTCTTCTCCGTTTTCATAAACAACATTTCTTTAAAAAAAACAGAAACAAAAAAACAACAACATCGTGACTAAACATATTGGTCACGCTGCTTTTGACGAGCTCATTGAACATTTGGCTAATTAATTTCTCTTTGCATACATCACGTAGTTTCAAAGGCCTCTGTTCGGTGAGAGGAAACCAAAAGAGGGTGATGTTTTTGGGACCATGACACAAGCCAACATGTCTTCTCGGACACGCCAGCAGAACAACAGCGGGAAACCAGGACACTTCAGAGGAAAGCGTTAGAGAGTACATTGTTAGATAAGGCATTGCTACTACAGGGTCAAGCTACAGAGAGAGAGAGAGAGAGAGAAAGGTTATACATACGCAGAGAAGAGAAGAGCTTGTAAAAAGACATGCTTGGGGACTACACAGATAGATAGAGGATTATACGTTTGGAGCAGCGACAGACTTGGAAGCGATAGAGAAAGACAGAAGATTAAAGATAGCGTCACGTAAAGCGCAGAGAGGATTAAGATGCTAGGCAAGGTTAGCATGCTCGCAGTGTGCAGAACTTCACAGGAAGCCGGAGATACACAGAACACATGTAAAGGCCCTAGCGACGGTGCATTAACCTACAAGCTAAGCTATTCCTCGGACACTAAAGCTAGTTACAGGAGCTACATATACAGTGTATATAGATAGGGGGGGGGGGTCGTATATCACACAAGCTGGAAAGGCAAGGCATGGCATGCACGTGCAAAGGAAGCAGATCTGGCAGCGGCAGCAGCAAGAGGAGCGAAATGTCTGGTTCTCAGCAACCACCACAGGGGCGAAATCCCGTCGCTGTTGTACGGCCAGCGTTGCTTGTGTCACAGTATATGTGTGCCAGATTTTAATTAGGGGATGAAATGAAACAGGGCTAACATCAGATACCGCATCCGCAGATGTAGTTTCAAGAGGATTTTCAGAATTGTAAGCTTCTCTCTCTTCTCGGTTAGGATGTAAGACAGTCAAACTAGGAGATTTATATTATCTACAAACTACAAAAGCGACAGAACAACAAAAGCGAGAATCTCTTAACTCAAACCCGATGCTTTCGTTTCCAGCAGACCCATGAGTCGTCCAACATTCAGAACAATGACATTTTTCATGTAGCTTTTTTTTCTTTTCTTTTTTTTTAAACATCAACTTGGACATTGCACATTTATAGGTCATGTATACTCTAAAGTGCACAACCCCCCCTTGGAGGGAAACTAGACAATACTGGCAATTGATACTAAGGCAACACAGTTACAGACACACTAAGGTACACGTTGGCACATACTGTCAAGTATCACTTGTGCACAAAAAACACAGGGCTTCAGAGTCAAAATGGCTTTGCATATTCATTTTGAAACTCAAAACACCAGAGTGTTGAAAGTTTTTTCAAGGTGAAATCTGTCAAGTTTCTTTAACCATGAGTTTAAAGCCAGTCCCTGAAACACTTTTTCTTTGAAATAGCTATCATATTCACAAATCAAGTCAAGTACATATCTGACATACATACACACAATAAAAAGCCTTTTAGACTAACAGGATGAAAATACAGGTAATCTATGTTGGATAGAGAAAATATGAATAAATTTACCTCACAAATAGTCTCTGGTTATATATGTCTTATATACATGTATGTATACACAAGGATATGTACTTGGGACATCTTATAATTTTATTTACAATCTATGATTAAAAGTGATTGTACACTGACGAACCATGTTAAGCAAATTGTGCTTGTCTAACGTGTGTTCTGATGAAAATGTTAATCGAACCTTCTTCAACGAACCCGTTGTGCGTTAAGAAACAGAGCTGTCTCTGGAAACTTGATTATATTAACTATCATTAACTACACTTGACTTGATCACTTGCACTCATAATTTGCAGGGCATATACATTGGGCCCCATGTCCAAATATTGCTTGTGAATGAATATAGTAGAAAGCTCATTTCCAATGTTAAGGTGTGTGCCTCCTTCCCACAATAACTTAGTGCAAGTGATGTCAGCTATACAGTAGCCGCAAATCCGGTGAATTTCCTGCACTCAGACAAAACGCCAATATTGTCCCTCAAGTTTCCTAAGATCCTACATCTTGCATTAAGGGATCATCTTAAAACAATGACGCCATTGAAAAAAATGGCTTCAGACCTCTCTCTTGGTGCTGTGTTTCAGGTGAGAGCGTTTTTCATCAAGTGAATTGTTATTCACCAGATGTCCAACTACAGTACGGCATGATTATGACACGTTCATGGTGTAATTGAAAAGGGGAGACACATAGCATTGTCTATGCGGCCAAACGGCCTCCATTTCGATATGTGCTTTAGCGGCTGACATCAAATAAAAAGGGTTTCACGAAGCCTATCTCACCTTTAAATCCACTAAAAAAAGTGAAACGGCAATATTCACATTAGAAGGAATGAAAACAGCACTAACGAAGTAGCATCATCAAGGAAGGTCTTTCTGTAAAATGGCGTTGGGTGTTTTGAGTGGATGGACTTCCCTACGTGGAGAGTTTAGAGATGGACTTAATTCAGATACCATGAACTGACCTAGTCCTTGTTTAATTCTACTGTGAATGTTATCCATCCCTCAGTAGGCACTTTTCCCCCTCTCCCTTTTCCTTGCCTTCATTTTTAGGAACTTGTTTTCCGATACAGATCATGGCATCTTCACGTGGGTATACTTGTTTCTTGTAGTGCTTGCTGGTACAGCAATATTTTGTGATCCTGTCTCCCTAAGAGAAGTTTGACCAAAATCCACTGGTTGAAGTATGTGCAGATGAAAAGGCAGTTGACTGAGCTGAGGTAAGCAGAGGTGCTTTTTGAACCACAAATAATATTCAAATGTAGATTACAATAGAGCACAACCACATTTGGTACTATAACATAGCTGGCAAATGAGAATGATTAAAAAATAAACTCTTTCCCCATCAATCTATTGCACAAGCATTTCATATCACAAAATTACATGGAAAGTCACATCACTTACACTACTCTACACTAGGAAAGGCAGACAGAAGCACTTTTACAGAGCTTGTGGTCCACAGCAAAAGCTACAATACATTATATATATATATATATATATATATATATATATATATATATATATATATATATGGGATCTATAGATCTTTTTCTCAAATATAATTTTTAATATGTGACTTTGGAGGAAAGAAAAAAAAATAGATTACCAGTACATTCACGACAAACATTTCATCCGTCTAGGGGGGTAAAGTACAAGAGGTTTTCGTGAGATGAGTCTTATAAATCTTGGCTGAGCCGTTCAATCTCCTCGATGAGAAAGTCGATGTCCTCGAAGGTAGCAGCGGGATTTGAGATGACCATCCGGAAAAAGTTGACCTTGTCTCCCTGTGGTTGGTAGCTGACCATGGTCGTACCATACTCCATCATCCTGGCCTTTATCACAGGGGCCACCTGACCAACAGCCAACACAATATGCCACACATTATCACTGTTTTGGCTATGGTAAAGTAAAAAAGAATGCATATGGGTTTGATGTCGTCACTTGAGCAGAATAGTAACCTCTTGCCATTGCCTACTTAAGTGAGTGAGAGAGACAGAATGTGAGTGAGTGTGTGTGTGTGAGAGAAAGACAGAGCGAGAGGGAGGGAGGGCGAGAGAGACAGAGAGAGAGAAAATGACTTAGTGAGAAGATGTAAGTTTATAAGTAGTGCAAATCTGCTGATTTGTTGGTATGAATTAATGGTTGGCTGCCTGACCAGGCTATGTAATTTCAGCTTTAAAGAGGAAATAGACATGCCCCCCCCCCTATTTCCTGCTCCACCTCCTCTGCTGATCTGGGGACGGCTGCAGATTACGACATACTTCCACTGATACATGTGGAGTCGCCAGCTGCTTCTTTTCACCTGACAGTGAGGAGTGTCGCCAGGGGGATGTAGCACGTGGGAGGCTCACGCTATTCCCCCCAATTCCTACCTCCCCCCTAAACAGGCGCCCCCGACCGACCAGAGGAGGCGCTAGCGCAGTGACCAGGACATACCCACATCCAGCTTCCCACCTGCAGACACAGCCAGTTGTGTCTGTAGGGATGCCTGACCAAGCTGGAGGTACCACAGGGATTTGAACCAGCAGTCCCCATGTTGGTAGGCAACGGAATAAATCACTATGCTACCCAGACACCCTGGAAGTAGACATGTTTGTATGTATGTGTAATATGTATTTATATTTATCATGTCTGAGTTTGCATTGCGTTGTATCTTGCAGGTGACAATGTCCGTGATAAGACAATTTTGGGTTTAATAAAGTACCACTACCATCACTATGACTACTACTACAACTACAACTACTATTACTACTACTACTACCGATGCATTTGAAGTTACAGAATCCCACCGCAACCAAAATCAGCGAGACATCAGCTGTAGTCTTCACTGCTCAACTCTACTTCTGAAAACGGGCATGTGCGATTTATTGTTTTGCAGTGTTTCACTTAGTTTGTCATATTTTGTTTGTTTTTAGTCACTATTAGAAAAACTAGTTTTCTTCTTGTCAGATAATGGCAATCCTGGTGCATGCAGTCTATTGCTATTTAACTCTACGAGCCTCAGTAGACATCTTACCCCAGTCAGGCTGACTACTAAATCGAACCCCAGCTGGGTACATCGCATTTTGACCCAGGCAGCCAAGTTGGGAGGTTATCTTCAGGACTACTGTGGCAAGAACCATTTATTTTGTGCTGAGCCCAGTGCTGACGGCAGTGTGGATTCCGTACTTTGATGAGTGGTGAGATTCAATTACAAGTTTGCAACAAAGAGGAAAAAGTAACACTCCTTATTAGGGCTATCACTACACTACCAGACTGACAGGGGGGACTTAATAGGAGACAGGAAAAGAGCAAGACAATGAATCCTCCCTCCAGATATGGAGTCTCTGCGGTGTATCTGACATTATCTGATGATTATTAGCCACCGTTTCACTGCAAAACTAAGCAAAACGTTTATTTCAGCCAGAGAAAAAAGTCTGTAATGAGGTCATGTTATTGAGATACTTTTGATACAGGTATAACACAAAGGATATTATACTGCGTTCATAAATCAAACATATGCCTGCTGGTTTTACTTTTCATGAATATTGAAGGGGATCTGGAGGAAGACAGGCTGAAAGCCGCATATTAGGTGGATTTTGGTGATCCACGTTGCACTTGCGCTTTTGCACATGGTGCAGTCATACAAGGTGACAGTTACTCAAGCTAAACTCCAGCTTATGGGCTTAAATTAGCAGTGACTAAAATAACCTTAGGGTCTGGCATAATCTAGCGAGAACCCAAATACATCGAGGGGTATTAAGTTGGGGAAAAAAAGTTGACAATTTAGGCAACTTGTGCTCACAGATGAAAAGGGGATGTTTAAAGTGTTTAGAAAGTGAAGTTTACAGCTTCCCTTTCTATAAAAAGTTAACACGCTGCAAAAGATTTACAGTGGCCAAAATTAGAACTGTACTGTACTGCATCTGTGCTGGGCAGCCCCCAGGTGTGAATGTTTGACTGTGAATATTTAAAGCAGAGCGCTGTTTAAAACAGAGTGTGCATGCTTAGTTAACTTTCCATGAAAAAAACTAAAATACAAAACTAAACAAAAGCAGAACAAAATTGTGAAACTTGGCGTATGCATGAGCTCACAGAGGCTCAGTGCTTAGGCTCTTTCTGTTAGTTATGCCACCACTCTCATCACGTCATCACAGCAGTCATTCCTCTTAAATTTGTTGCACGTGTCCTGTTGCAATTGGCAAGTCTGCAATCTTGGTCACATAATAGCAGCTGCAGATTTCAAATGATTCCTCTAACAATGTTCTATTTACATCTCCAATTTTCCTTTTAAAAAAGCCAGCATGGCAATGCAAGTGGAAATAAAGCAGTTTTTCTCCAAATTAGACCTACGATTTATTTATTTAGTTCTTTAGTTAGTTTGTTTTTTGGGGAGTGGGGGTGAGTGGGTTGCTAAACAGACAGCATTACATCATCTAGTCAATGTCAATGTCTGTGAAAAACCAAACCCCCAAAGAAACAAGCTTGCTAAACATTCAGTCCAGTGAAGCGTGTCCACGGTACCCTTCAACCAAAGTTGGGAAAATAAAAAGGACATCTCGCCGTAGGACATGCCGTGACAAAGAAACCAAATGACTGATGGTTGTTGGTTCAAGATGGGGAAAGAAGACACGGGAGAGAGAGCGAACGAGAAGGAGAGGGAAGGCACTATAAATGGCTGGCATGCACACCATCTGTTTGTCCTAATTGTCAATTAGTAGGCCCCTGCTGCTGTGGGCGACTCTGAATGACTGCCACAGCAGCAGCCATTGGATGACTGAATAGTCCAAATCCCTCCTTCATACACACGCTCCCCCTAAGCTCGACCTGTGATAGCCCCTCTCTGATTTTAAAAACCCTTGCTGTCATCATAACTTCCTTTTCAGACTTTCTCTCTCTCTCAGAAAAGTGCGTTTGGCAAGGGGTTTCCATGAATACCAGTGGATGTCCACTTTGATCCTGATGACGAAGATGAAGACATGCAATTGGAAAAGCCAGATGGGAATCAAAGGTGTGTAGGGCAGATGAAAGGAGCAGTATAAGGCGTGTTAGCGAATGATACTGGAGTCAGGGTGCTTATCTCTGCTCACCCACCTTGTGCAGACGTTTCTTTTTCTCCTCTTTGTCCTCCAAATAGCGGATCCCAGGAGGAAGGTACCAAAAGCACACATTGGTGTGCTGAGGCTGCGGGAGCACATGTAATAAACAGCAGAAGAAGAAATTATTCATCTGCTCAAATGCACCAACAGCTGCACAGACATGCACACACACACACACACACACACACACACACACACACACACACACACACACACACACACACACACACACACACACACACACACACACACACACACACACACACACACACACACACACACACACACACACACACGTTTGTACCAGGGCAATTTGTACCCAGACATCCATTAGACGTACAATTGATACATCAAAATAAGAATAAAATGTTGAAAGTAATACCCCTTCATCAAGCCAGTGGACTCTGGCTAAGTGAATTCTCTGTGAAAAATGGTAATTCATATATGCTGACAAGAAAATACTTTGGCCCATTTCGGGGGCCAGAATATCAAGACAGGTAAGCTGACTCATTAACAGACAGACTCTTTTCCTGAAAGCCCAGTAACAGCTCTGCTTTTTGGCATCAGATGCCATGTGAGAGACACTCCTGTCCATTTGCTGGTGGAAAAGCATTCATTACCAATGGCTGACTAGCCATGCACACCAGCCTCATTTATACAGCTGGGCTGGTTCAGGTCAACTATGCTCGACATCAAATTGATGTAATGGCTTTCTGGGAAGCAGAGCCCGCTGAACACCTGGGATAATGCCCAGAGGACCAGACCTATGCCTGTCACCCTTTGGGATATGATACTATCAGACATTGATGCTGAGGGGAAAAAATAAACCTTGAAAATTTATTGAAGACCTTTTACTTCAAATTACTCCAGGTTTCCAAGCACTCCTTATTATTAAGCAGTTTTTGGCTTGATAGCTCCGTTACGCTCTTGTGTTTTTGTTGTTGCACTTTTTACTTGGTAGGGGTTATTTCACACATCAGACTATTCATATGCATATTAGCAATTATAGGCCATTATGCTATTCATTAAACATAATAACAGCGTATTATACTGACAGCCAGTAGAAAAAAAGGGCATTCATCCAACACAAAGCGATTGTGCACCGCATGTCAATCAAGTCACCCATAAGTGACGCTTAATATTCTGTGGTAAAAGAGGCTCGGTGCTAATTATTCCAATGTACTATTTTTCAACCTAGTGAAAATCAAATGTGAACATACTTTTCCATTAAATACCATCTCGTATCCTTCTCTGTCCTTGATCTTGTTGTACAGGTACTCTGATAGTTCCAGACATTTGTCAATCTGGGCCTCAAACCCAATGGTGCCCTGTCAATAAAGAGGTTAAAATCGGTGATCACGGGCATCCATGTTGAACATAAAAAAACAAAACAATTGTAAAACCAAACATATTTCTCCATTACTGTAATGCATGACTGTACAAAGAACAGAAGTCTTTTTCTGGAGTTAAAGTCCATCCATCCATTATCCAAGCCGCTTATCTGAATTCTGAAGTTAAACTGGATATTGATATTATAAAATTAGTATCAAACTCTGCACTTTATGCAATATAATGTGCATATCATATTATAAAATTAAAGTTGACAAGATACATATTAAACAGACATAATTTTAAATAACACCTCAAATAAACCATCCTAAATAATTTGAAATTACCTGTTGTGGTTAAATTTTAAAACATACACAGGTGCGCCCATAAGCACACACACTAAAAGTCACATGCACATACACTCAAATTAGTGAACGCCAAATAAATCCCTATCAAATATAAAAGTCCAGGGTGTCAGGGTAGTGTAGCGGTCTATTCCATTGCCTACCAACACGGGGATCACTGGTTCAAATCCCTGTGTTACCTCTGGTTTGGTCGGGTGAACCTACAGACACAATTGGCTGTGTCTACAGGTGGGAGGCCGGATGTGGGTATGTGTTCTGGCCGCTGCACTAGCACCTCCTCTGGTCGGTCAGGGCGTCTGTTCAAGGGGGAGAGGGAACTGGGGGAATAGCGCGATAGCCTCCCATGTGCTACGTGCCCCTGGCGAAACTCTTCACTGTCAGGTGAAAAGAAGCGGCTGGTGAATCTACATGTACCGGAGGAGGCATGTGATAGACTGCAGCCCTCCCCAGATTCGCAGAGGGGGTGGAGCAGCGACTGGGATGGCTCGGAAGAATGGGTTAATTGGCTGGGGATATGTGTATATATATAAGTGTATATATATATAAGTCCATCAAAGCCAATGTTTTTGAGGTCCCTCTCCCTACTGTGTTGCTGCATTCAGTAACCCACTAACTACCTGTCAATCTGCTGAAGAAGGAGCAAGCTATGTACTAACAAGGATCGGTTTGCCCCACCTCTCTACAAGATGCCTTGACTGTCTGCTATCAAAAAACAGCTTCATCTCAGCTTCACCAAAACAGATAAAAGGGCATATTTGTTTACTTTTAGTAATATAAACCTCTATGCCAGTGAAATAAAACTGAACTGAATAGTTTCTAATCCATTGATTAAGTTTGTAAACAATGTTCAGTGGAACAGGGTTCAGACTGCAGCCAGTATGGCACCTACCTTGGCTCTCCACATAAGCCACAGCTTGAAGATGTCCACGTGGCGTCCACACTGCAGGGCCTTGTCTCCCGTGTCATAGGACAGGTCATATTGTTTGTCCTGCTGGAACAGGTAGCAGGCATGCATCTGGTTGCAGCTCTGCATCAGACCCTATGGACAGATCGGGACAAAAAATATATATACATATATATATGATGGGGTAGAAACTGTACACAGGATGATAATATAATCATTTTGCACATCACAGGCAACAATATATTGGAATGGAATTATATACTCTTATGTAAGCATATAATGTTTTGGATGCGAAATAGGACTTACCTCCTCTCTGACAAGAAGGGCAGAGCACTGCAGGGGGACTGACATCATCTTGTGCGGGTTCCATGTTACTGAGTTGGCCCTGGGAAAAAAACAACAAAAACAACTATCAAGCACCTTTACTTATAATGCTTCTTGGGAGCCCTGGTTAATGACAAACAGCATTTAATTCTGAAGCTAAGTATTACGATCCTTGCCTCTCAACTCCATCCAGCTTCCACCTGTGTTTCCTGGACATAAGAAGACTTCCTCCCCATGCACCCTAAGAGGAGGGACAAATGATAACAAGACATGTTATAAATAGAGTCAAGGCTGTAGACTGTAGATCAGTGTGAGATGTGTCAAGGCAAACAGAGTATCAACAGCTTGTTTGGACCTGTTTACAGGCTTTGTTGCAACTGTTCAGCTTCTTGTAACTGTGACTGTTTCATGATGCTCATTACAGGGTATTAAAAAAGGCCATTTCGCATGTAATGACAGAAAATGCATCAAGAGCTGTCCCCATAAAACAGCATACACCGATAAATACATCAAGTGTGGAAATAAAGCAGTTTTTTTTCATCCTGTCCTGTTGAAAAAAATGACAGGCATGTCTGTTTATGTTTCTTAATAGAGGTGTCCCCCTGTCAGGCCTGAATCACCTTCATTAATAGATAGAGTCCTCTCACTGAGAGAGGCCATGATGGTGAAGTCAGGGGAGGGGATGATTTACAGCCTCCGCTCCAGTTTCTCTAATCTCCACTGTTAGATAGGAAATGGCTGGCTCCTATCTAGGTCAACTGAAAGCAGTCGAGGGGGAGACAGATACATTACATTTGTCAAAGTGGCTGGTAAGTTCTGTGTTCCTGCGGTCCAAGCTACTGAATCAACCACCTAAAAAAATTTGCTCTTGAGCATACATATATGAGGTGATAACCACATTCTAAAATGGATAAATCCAAGGTAGGTACAGTCTATATACAAAGGCTGTACAGATCGAAGTAGACTGAGTCCAAAAACAAAATGTCCAGTTGTTCTACTCACATCCACATGCATCCAGACATTGTATTTCTTGCAGATGTCAGAGATGGCAATGAGAGGATCAAAGGCGCCGTACACAGTTGTGCCAGCAGTCGCACTCACAAAGAAGGGTACAAAACCCTGCACAAATAATGTAAAGGTCAAATATTAAGAATAGGGACTTTACATATGACGCAAAAGCTGACAAAGTTTAAAAAAAAAAACATAAGGCTACAATGGTGGGAATAGGAATATGAGGCCTAGTAAAGGCACTGGGTAATTACATTAATGTGTGTGTGTTTGTATTTGTTTGTCTATGTGCTGACTATTAGTGGTGGGAGTGGGATGTGAACCAAGGTATAGGGGAAGGGACAAAAGTTAGAGCTGGGACTGACACTGAATTTGGACAAAAGGTTGGAAATAGAGTTGTGCTACACTAATATGCCAACATACTACCAACCCAATATACCAAAACTACACCTGATAAACAACACAGCAGCAGATATTTATATAAAAATACAGAATATACTAACAAACCATTCTAATAATAAGAGAACAACAGCGGCAGAGCAAATGTCACATCATAGAAAGTATATCTGTTGAAACAGCTCTTAAGGCGTGAACACTCATCTTCATCTCCGGTAACATGACAGAGTCTGGATGTTTCAGCATCTATTGATGCAAATATAGTGATGTTTGTATATTACCATATCTCATTTCCACAGTCATTGTCGTGGTTTTGGTTGAGTGATGTAACATCTGTTGCTTTGCTGTGAAAGTGTTACAAACGTCTACAAAATTACCTTCTGTTTAGCCTCCAATATCCTCCTCTCAAGGTCAGATGGAATCAATTTGCCGCTGCAAAGGAACAGACACAAGCTTTTGTTGCTCGAAGGCTTTTGTTAAACCATATATTGATATCTAATTTTTCATCTTTTAGACATCAGATTAGAGGTCACCTGTACCTTTCATCTGCTTTGATGCAGATAACGCTCTCTGTCCCGATGCCAAGGGCTGCAGCACCTTTTTTGATTGAGAAATGGCTCTGAAAGTTAATAAAGGGAGAGAAAATGTGTGTGTGTGTGTGAGTTAGCGAGAGAGAGAGAGAGAGAGAGAGAGAGAGAGAGAGAGAGAGAGAGAGAGAGAGAGAGAGAGAGAGAGAGAGAGAGAGAGAGAGAGATTATATTCACATCCGTCTGTAAAACAACAACCTGGTTTATGTTAAGCCCAGTTTGATGGTTGTTGTTTTGCTGGAAATTTGAAACTAGGGCCACATGGAGATTTTGCAGTGAAATGTAGGAGGCACGTTAATAGTGGACATGCTTTATCATCCTCCAAAGTCCTCACAAGCTGCAGGAAGGGACATAGAGCGTCACCTATTGTCCCACTGTAATTACAGCAGCTTTTATATCAGCGGCATCATCGCTGGTCATACAGAGGCAAGTTTCTGACTGAGAAATACATCAGGGAGGGTTGTAGCTGTTGAAAATGCCAGGAATTCCCAGACGCCTGATATTTATAAGCAATGTTGCCTGTTTGTTTTTAATACAGAATTTGAATCTTGTAAATTATATCTTTATTATTTAACTAATTTGTTTTGTATCTCATGATATTGCTGAGGAACCAACTGGATAGCATTGCAATATCTTTGAGGTTTAATAGGCCTATGATGTGCTCAGTTATGTTGTATGTGAATGTTCTCATTAATCCAGGTCATGGTTATCCAAAGGAGTGGAATCAAGTGCAATTGGACTTGGTATATATCCGTGAAGACGTTTCAGTTCAATTACAAACAGATATTAAACCCCATCAGTGATAGGCCATAAGTGAAAGAAAGAGAAGATAAGTAGTTGAAATAAAGTAAGCAGGAAACCAGATGGAAATTAATGCATGTTACATGTTCTTACATGTTCTGATGTGAAGGCCACCAGCCTGGGAACAGAGGACATTCCCTTTTCCTTCACTTCGGGGAACATTTTGAAGCGGGCCAACAGCATAGCGTACATATTAGAAATGGCACCACCTACAGGACAGATGAGATAATACAACTGAGTAATTTACCGTCTTGCACTGCCATAGGAATGTCATTTTCACATAAAAGAACACCATCAGATTTGAAGGGTGTGATGCTTGACTTTTTACTGATAAAGAGAAGATTTTTTTTAAATGCAACATCTCAAAATTAAAAGTAAAAGAAGTTCTTATCACAGTATATAAAACCATATTAATGCAAATGTCTAACTGTCCACGATGTCAGAGTCTCGTTAGTACAATTATAATGCAAAAGGATCTCATCAGTGGTTGCTCCCTGAATGCTACACTCTCCAATGACCAGTATTCATCACATGTTAATCAGGAGTGCATGAGAGAAATGAAAGGTTGACAGGCTAAAAATAAAATTGGTGTATTGACGGTGAACCTTGTTTGATAGACCTCATAAAAATGCAAACCGACACATCACAGCCGGCAGGCCATTCCATTTTTCTGTGAGACAGAGGGGTGGTGAGTGATTGGCGTCACCTACGTACCAGGAGAGAAGATCCCATCCCCTCGCCCATCCTGCCAGCCAATGATCTCCCTCATCTTCTTCAGGGTGACGTATTCGAGCAGCACAAAGACAGGAGCCACCTCATAGGTGAACCTGTGTCATAAAAAGGGTGAAATCACTGGGGTATAAAAATACTAGACTCCCACAAAAAAAAAGGAGAACATAATACACCACGGCTCAAAATGGCCCACTGTCTTAAACAGTTTAGTTTTTTTTAACTTTTTTTGATGGTTTCTCAACACAATCAGAATTGATATAGGATTTATTTTTAAACTGATGAGCCAAACGTAGATGCTGAGATATCTTCAGCCAAGAAACTGACCAAAACAGTAACGTGCAGTGAGGTCCATAGCTGAGTAGGCAGTGAACTATATTTATTTGTGCCAGAGAGAGGCACAAGCAGACTCCCCCTCAGCAGCCTGCATTCACGAATGCTAGCTTTGGGAGCAAGCCATCCTGAATAGGGCATGCCTTTTATTGATAAAACAAGAAGTTTTACATGATTTTTTAAAATTAATTTTACAACAATCTTATCAAATTAAAGTAAAAAAAAAAAAATAATTTTTTTTGGGAACGATCAGGATATATATATATATTTTTTTTATTAGCCTGGGTGAGGCACTGCCTACCCTGTCTCCCCTGCTGCTCCCCCTCCACTGCTAAAACAGGAGATAGCAACAATAATTAAGCCATAACTGTTATTTTCTATGCTAGCATACATAAAGGTCAACCCATTTTATGTGAGCATTTTGGGAGGTTTCCCTTTACATAGCCCCCATCACAAGACGTGAAGCTCTGTTTGAAATTGCCAAGATTTGACTCATACAGTTTATCAGCCACACACTGCATCCTAGAATTAGCCCCCCAGATTAGTCTGCATTTAATCTCAGACCTAATTTTCTCCCTTTGAATCGCCATGGGGGGGGGGGGGGGGTTAGGGGTGGAGGGGGTGGAGGAGGGCCGCCTTTTATTTCAATACCCCCCCCCCTTTACTGACGGGGGGTGGGAGCCACTATCAGCCGGCGCAGACACAGGGCGGAATGAATATGGAAAAACCGGAAATAGAGGTGACGGTCATTAATTATCACGGACACGCTTACATGTTGGTGTTGGCGGTGGATGTGAGCCAGTCCGCTGCCAGGCCGACCATGTCTAATCCCGTAGAGAGCTGATTGAAGTACCTGGGGTGGGCTGAACACAAAATAGAGAAATACATACAATTAAATAAAAAATTTTTTTTAAAAAAAGCAAGGCAGAAATGGCATAACGATGATTTAACCCTGTTTCAGTGGCCGTAAATTTGCGGCAACGTTTCGCGCCTTTCCTCCCCACGTCGCGCTCAAGTTCGTGTTGGACGGAAGCCTTGTTTAAGCGTGGCTTTGTTATCGCCTAACCGCGCTGGTGAACCATCGGAGGGGGCACATACTCGACGGGGCTCCCGACGGGAAATGCGCCAGTGCCGCATTTTCACGGTGCCCAAACGCGTTAAGACGTTTGCACGGGGCGGACAGACTCTATGGGGCGTTTGTTGAAACGGAAAGTCGCCGGACCGAAACGGACGGCCTGTATCTGCTATGCCCACCCTTCATATAGGCGAACCAAAGGCCTGGTTTACTGCTATACAGGCCGGCGCTTGAAGACAATTTCCGGCTGTTGTTTCGTTGGCCTAACTCGACCGATGGCACGCGGATTAAATTATGTACAATTCAACCTTAAACAAGGCACGTGTCTCCATCAAACGGTCAACTGCGACGGGTGAACGTTTCAAACGACTTTAAACGAGAACGACGAAGCGTCAGGTGGCGCGGCCATTTCAGCGACGTTTAGGCCCAATGCGCATTGAGGGGAGGGGGTGGGGGGGGAAATGGTAGAGTGCTGATTACAGACTTCGTAAATGGTAAGAGAGGAAACAAGTCCGCCTTCGTTGAAGTAAAGTAATTCGGCGTTTGTTCGCACGCGTTTAGCCCGCTTACCCGTTTTGATGGCGTATTTGAGAGTGGCGCGACAGCTTATCAAGATGTCGTCCAGCGTCGCCGGTTCGTCCTGAAGCCCCCAGTTGTTCCTCTGGAGTAACTCGTTTGGATAGTGGAAGTCGATGACTTTGGTTTCCCTGTCAAACGACTCCACGATGTACGCCAGCAGAATATCCACGACCTCCTGGAGGAAGGTCATTGTTTTTGTGTCGCCATCCAAGGCAGGTAGGAGGTCTGCAGAATGAATAAATAAACACATAAATAAAAACAGAAATAGATTTAATCGCGTTTCTATTAGCCTTTCGTAAGACCTAATTTTTTTTTAAAAAGAGAAGCATTTGTTAGTTGGAAGATTTTTTTTTACAAATGGGAATTTTTAAAGCTACTTACACGCGCCATTAAACGTCACATATAGGCTTCCAAAATAGCGCATCTCTCACCATGCAACGCAATTACACCGGGCCTATAGACTTAGATAAATCAAATCGATACGTAGCGTAGCGCTTGACTCGAGCATTTTACTTTAATAGGCCTAATGATTGAATGGCAGCCAAGCTCAGTACCAACAACGGGTTTTGCTGAAGGTGACCCCTTTTGTCATATTCCACCAAAATTTGGCCAGTCCGGAGAGAAATAATAAAAAAAAAAGGTCCAGTTCCTGACTATAGAAGGCACAGAAGGCAACCTACACGGATCAAATATTGGTTTATAATCCTTTTTATATACCTGTTGAGTAGAGATTGGCGAAAACGACGGCCGCTTTGGAACAATTGCACGGTTTGTTACAGCAGCAGGTCTCGGACGTGGTTTCTGGTTCTTTGGCAGGGGGCTCGGCCGCTTTTTCCACCTCTCCAACATTGAGCAGAGCTTTGGACACCGCAAAAAAAAGAAAGAAATACATGTCTGTTATGATATATTAATTGAACTTGGTTGACAACAAACAATGCCAGTCCACGAGGCATGCTGACATAGACAGCTAATAGATGCGTACCCGCACCCATCCCCCCACCCCCCCTCGAACCAACATACCACATAATTTCGATCCAATGCCTCCGGATAATTTTTGGGCCGCCGCCTGGCACCATGCCCTGGCTGGAGGGAGTGAAATAGACAGAGGATGAATAATGAGCTTCTTCACGTTATGAACCTTAAAAAAAATAAAAATAAAAAATAACGCCCATAAATTCGAACCCGAGAATAGCACCCCATACACCCGAAACACAACACGCATCGAGTAAAGTAAATTGCCTGCAGCTACTGATTATTTATTGCAAGGTGATAAAATAAAACAGGTGTGTCGACCCGGCTCATTTTCGCAATAATGGAAAATACACTAATATCTGAAGCCAGACACCGCTCTTGAAACAGCACACCGAAAAGACAAATTAAAGCGAGTGGTCGAACGGAGGAGGAGGAGGGGGGGTATTGGAAGGGGGCAAATGAAACGCTACTCACGCGTGTTGGGGCTTTGATTCCCTGCGTTGTCCCTTGCATTATCTCCGCCAAGAGACCAAAACCCGTGTGCTGCCATGGTAGCCAGTAGTTAGGAGCTGTAGAAGAGACCGGGACGAACGGCGCCCATCCAGACACGGCGGGACGTGTGCGTGTGTAACGAAAGGAGCCGAATGGGCGCTGTTCAGAGACGTGGTGCTGAATCCAGCCGGAGCTCTCGGGTAGCTGCGAACACAGCCGCGGTGGCGCGCACTCGGCAGGACGCTCTATGGGGAGAACAGTGAACGCATGACAAAACTCGCCTCGCAAGGTGTAATCCCGCCGTTCTGCGGGCGTTCACAGGCGCACGACACCGCCGACGCAACGCCATGCAGGCAGCGCGTCTTCCCACAGACTCCGGCTTGTGACACTTACCCCCAGCAGCGCACTCCGCGCGCCTCAGCGTAGAGCGGCGCCGCTCTCCTCTGACCTCACGGGGAATATGTCACGCACGCCGATGCACCGAGTTGCAGCAAAGTTGCGCCGAGAGGTCTCTCAGTTGGCCGCTTTTCATATCTTTCTTTTCTTTCTTTCTTTTAGACGACGGCAAAACGCGGGGCGCCTCCGAGGTGAAAGTTGCCCGAGCTGCGTGTGTAAGGATGAGCCGCATGAGCCATGCCTAGTTGTATCGCGTGCGCTATAACCTAATTTCACGTCACCACCGAAACTCCAGGGTGATTCACCGTCGGCTCATGACGAATAGTGCGCGTCGTGAAGTCGTGACTCCAAATCCTCCACAGTTGTTCTGTTGTGTCCTCCGCGACCCAACTCGCTGAAACTTGCCGGTGCTGCCAACCGGCCTACATTCACCTTGCCCAGCTGTTTAATTTCTCTGCCACTATGCAAGTCGTCCGCCTCCCGTAGCCCATAGAGGACACGCTGGGCGACGCGGTGGAGACACCATTGAAGTGAGCGCGTCCGTGTCGGGAGCGCTCAGTGCAGCTCTCTGCCCTCCATCACCACCCATTGTCAGTTGTGTCAACAGAATGAGAGCAATACATGGATCCGAGCATGCACGGGCACCTAAAGCTGAACCGAGCTGCGCCTGAAGATAAGCTGGGACTTGTGCATGGGCCAAAATCAGCTGTGGTCCTAATTTAAGCAAAAGCGAGCTGCTCACAATAAACTAAAGCGTCTTTCTAGTCTGTTCTGAAAACGTCGTCTCTTAGAGTGTTAAATAAGCTAAAATAACGTAAATCCCACCAAAATAACGTTATTAGCATGCTTTCTTCTAATTTCTATGTATATGGGCCTCGCAAGACAACACAAGCGGTGAAACTACAAAATGTGTCATGTTTTGCAGCAGTCTGCAGGATTTATTCGGTTGCATGGTGTCGTCTTTGTGCAGCGCATCTGTCGACGTCTACCAACAGCACCCTGTGGGGTTTTTCCCTTTAAATGCCGCTAAAAGGCTGTAGTTTGACTATTATGACATGCCATGTCAAAATGGGAACCATTACATCAGTTACATCAGAATTCAACCCATTGTGCAAACAGGAAATCCAAAACTGAAACACATTTGGAGAAATTTACTGTTCACAACAGTAGGGGTTAATGAGGAGGGTAAATTGGGCAAACATAATGTGTTTGTTAGTTTTGCTTTAAACTTTACAATGTCATTTCTAGAAGTTCGGTTTTACTTTAATAGATTACACTGAAAACGTGGTTGCCTCAGAAAATCCCAGATAGAAACCTTCACATGGATTGTTACGATTTTCACACTTAAACCTTTATAGGAATAAAAGAATAGAATCAGTATAGAATGACCTTTCCAGGGTACCTGTCAATGTATTATCAGACTATTGATTATAATTGGCTCATGTCTACTTTCTATTCCCCCATGACATCGGTTAGTTGATCCACTGTCTCCTCAGAAACACTGAAGTGAACTTGACCCCTCTAATCTTGCAGATGCCATTTCAATGTGAATATTCCAGAGATTTATGTTAAGACAATTCAAACCATGACAAATTATTTTGTAACATTTGTGTAAAATGCTTGCTTGAGAAATGTTTCCAGGTATTGAAACTGGATGTAAATGAGCACTGATATGGAGTCAGTTTTGTCTTATCCATCTATGGCAATGCTTGCAAAAAGCATCTGATCACATATCATATATACCATGTTGCTATGTGAGATGTTTTCATTACACATGCAAGTGACTAAGCTAGTTAACAATGCAACTAAACTAAATAGCAATGCAACTAGGCAATGCAACTAAGCGATATAATGATACAACTAAGCTATAAAACAATGCAGTTAGATATAAAACAATGCAACTAAGCTATATAACAATGCAACTAAGCCATGTAACGATGCAACTAAGCTATATGATACATCTAAGCTATAAAACAGTGCAGCTAAGCTATAAAATAATGTAGCTAAGCTATAAAACAATGCAACTAAGCCATATGCATCTAAGCCATATAACAATGCAACTAAGCTTTGTAACAATGTAGCTAAGCTATATAATAATGCAACTAAGTTATATAACAATGCAACTAAGCTATGTAACAATGTAGCTAAGCTATATAATACAACTAAGTTATAACAATGCAACTAAGCTATAAAACAATGCAACTAAGCTATGTAACAATGTAGCTAAGCTATATAATAATGCAAGTAAGTTCTATAACAATGCAACTAAGCTATATAGCAATACAACTAAGCTATATAACAATGCAACGAAGCTACAAAACAATGACAACCCTGGTGCGATGGTAAAAGTGGTACACCAAAGCAAGTACAAAATGCCTTGATGGACCATTCTTTCAATGTGTCTCTGGAACTGCATCAGCAAATAGTATAAAACAGCACGGTGTGATGTAAATAACTGGGCGATTGGCATGAAAAAGCTAGACTGAGTGACATTTTTAGAAAACACAGCACTTAGTTTCTTCAAAATCTCTCCATGCTACCTGATGGTGGGAGTGAGATCAGGGACAGTTCCCAAACTAAAACTATACACCAAGAGACATTTGACAAATTGTATGTATTTAATGGACAAAATAATCCTGATGATCCTGCAAATAAAAGAAGATGTAATTGTATTTCTTACAGCTTGATTACAGCAGGACAGATGTGCTGAGGACAACCTTATATAAGTGACTCTTCTTCAAAAAAAAAACAACCCGTAAAGTAATTGAAAAACAGTCTTCAAGCATGTGGTGACAACACGGTGCAAGATAATCTATTTTCCCTCGTATATTTACATATGGTATCTACAGACATTATAAAAATGAAACTGAATATTTAAATAATCTTAAACAATAATACAACCCCGCCAAAAAAACAAAAACAAAGCAAGCAAATCAATTTCATTAATGACGTCATTCCAAGCAGTGGAACGACATCACAATCAAAATAGTCAATGTCCAAAACTAAGCTAACTACAAGACATTATTATAACGAAAGCCTCATTCACACCCTTGCATTGTGACTCAGTCTACTCTACCTAACCCACATTAAGTCCAGTTCAACACATGATGAACAGCACAGAGAAGTCCAGTGAATAGATGTAAAGTGGAAGAGCACAATAGATATGTACGATAAATGAAAAAGGATAGCATTCATTATTTAAACCTCATATTTCCATTATGCTATCCTTGCCCTGAATATCGCGCAATGAAAAATTAGGAAGGAGCGACTTTATGTTACCTCTTTTGACAATAGTTGGATTTTTTTTAAACACTCTACTGTCGCTTATGAAATCTGTGTACATAAATGGTATTGTTATCACGCATCGTAACATGAACTGACGCAGTATGGCGTCACATAGTCTTGTGTCATTTCGTCATATCACATGCCAGTGTTGTGTCAAGTATTCAACAGCTCAGCCCCGTGTTCAGTAATGTTTGATGAGCCTTCGTCTCTGGGAGGTCTTCCTCAGTAAGTGTCTGAAGTCATAAGGGTTCTCCTCGGGCCGTATGTCTGCAGAGGACAGCCTTGGTATAGAGTGCCTGTCAGGTCAAAAGAAAAAAAACAAAAAACCGAAGATAACGTGAAACCACAAGATGGGGAGGGGGGATTTCAACAAACGGAGGGAAAAACAGAGCAATGGAGGAGAAGAATGGGAGATGTGACAACAGATTTGAGAGAACAAGTGCCGATTTTGTTCAGTACCAGAGTCACATCTGTGACAAAGATGTTTTAATAATTGACCATGAAAACATATATATATGATTCAAAGTGGAGGTTTTTATACTAGTTTTTACATTGCATTGTTGGAGCTGGAGCCATGTCTAACACAAACTTGCATATTATTTCTCGGTATGTATTAGTTAGTGTTCCTTGTTAAAATGATTTCCCTACAAGGACATTTAACCTGCAATGATACACTGTCAATACGTTTAAAATTTCACATTCAACTGCCAATCTGATATGCACTCACAATTAATTAGGTGTGAGTTTTAATGCCTTGCTCAAGGACAATTGCGACAGGC